>NC_089979.1:78292235-78487235 GCF_036417845.1 Apteryx mantelli
ATTTGAATAGGGTGAACAGCAGAGCCTGAAACATAGGGTGTGTAAGTGCATATTAATTTACTTATTTAATGTTGTTGTTGCAGCTGGGCATGAAATAGATCCCTCATTTCTAATAAGGTACGGTGCTTTCAAGGATAAGCAGAGGGTAGACTCACCTTGGATAGACTCAACCAGCTTTTAGGTTCCTTGCCAAACCTTACAATAAAAACAAAAATGTCACCTTTTAGTAAAAAAGAAAAGAGGGCCCAGTGAGGATAACCGTCCTTCGTTTCAATGTGCCGTTCCCTACTTGGTAAGACATTATTTTGTGGCCGTACCACCCCTTACCCATGCAGCTTCTTGCAGTTTTGTGGGGACAACTCCTTTAAAAGCGTTGGTTATTCAACTGTTTAAACTGCATTGAGACTTTAGACACAAAAGTCCCAAAACATGACACACTGGTTTCTTTTGGAAAGCAGGGACCATGGCAACATTGGATATGTATATGTTAGGGGGTGGGGAGAAAGAAGAAGGAGGGGGGAGGTCCAGACCAGCAGGCTTTGCGACAAACTTATATTTTCAATTATATTTAATTGCAGTTAATATATAAAGAAGTCTGTGCTGGGCTGAACTAGCAATGCTGCTCCTTTAATTCAGCCAGTGCATTTGTACATATTAAAAACATTACACAGCAGGGGCTATAATTTCACATGCTGCCATCTCTAGATCACTACAGCAAAATACAAAAGAGACAGCATGTATGCCATACCAGTGCATGTCATGTAAACCAAGGAGACTGCCTGTAGTATGTGTGCGTGCAGTAAGAGAGATCCAAATGCACTTCTGAAATTTTAATGCTCTCATAAAAATAAACAAACTTCAGCAATATACAACATGATTCCAATTAGTAGCTTGATCAGAGTAACTTGGCATTGTCTGTTGGCTTTATACCAGGCAGCCAGTGAGATGTCAGACGGAGGAGTCCATTCTCCTCTCTGTGTGTGATCAACTCCCATTACTGGTAATGGAAGCCACATACACATAAGGGAATAATATAACCCTTCATGAGAAAAGCTCTCCTTGGTGAATTGAAGGTGTATAATGTTGTGGGAGGAGGGTTTCATTCCCTGTCTCTACTATTGTGTTTCTTCTCAGCCCATTCAAATTATTTCATGTGGATAAGTGGCACAGAGGGTTTGGCCCCATTTTTGTTAAATCAATGGCAGTACTCCATTTTGCCTCAGCATAGATAGAGCTGAGTCCAGAGATATCCCTACTTTCATCTTGCACAATTATTCTCTATTTTCAGAGAGTGTTACTAATCTTTTATCTTCTTCCCTGACTTCAGTGTGCAGAGTTAAATATGTTTCAGCTCTCAACTCAGATTTCTGCCTGTGTAAGAAAGACCACTATAAAGAGGTGTTCCAAATTTACAGAAGTGTACTCGGGGGGGTGTCAGTATTGTGTATAAACTTTCTCTAATTACTTTGGGAATTCCTAAATATCTTTCACCTACACTTTTCTCTTGTCACAGTTTGCAAATACAACCACAGGAAGCAGCAGAGACAAGTAGGGCAACAACTGTCCAGTGAGAGCGGTGGAGGAGTTCTGGTTGGCCAGAAAGATGTGCTAGAATCAGAAACAGGCCAATGCAAAAGGTTACTCATTTAAACAAATGTAGTCTTTGATGTCATCATAACTACCTTGTTCATTACACATTTCTTCCTTGCCTTCCAAGCAACGTACATTGTTTTTAGTGGGACTTGATACAATGGAAGTCTTACATGTCATTTAAAAGTTGTCTCAAAACCTACGTGACAGAGAATTTGATTTAAAAACTGAAATCCCCTTAATGCTGTGCCAGGAATCCTCTACTATTTTAAGGCTATGTCTACATTAACAAAACAATAGCAGGAGATTGGCAGCAAATGTGTTGCTCTACAAAGTACTTCATGTCCACAGCATGTATGTTTTGGGGAATTTACTTCACAGTAGCTCTAATCTGGTCCCATGGACTAACAGCCCATTAGCATCCTTTGCTTTAGTATCATCTGAGAGGAATCTAGCTTGCATACTCCACAATGCACTCCAGAAAGTGGTAGGTGGATACCATCAGGAAAGCCACTCCAAAAACACGCTCCTGATCTGAATTAAAGTGCTAACATAGACTCACCCTAAGATGATTCAACAGATGATTACACTCCTCTTGATCAAATGTGTTAGATATCAAAGTTTTGATACCTGAATCCATTAGCAGTTTATATGATTATAATTCTTTATAGATTAAATTTCAGTGCTGTTGACTTCTTCCATAGGTACCATCACTATTTTTTAAGGCTCTCTTTTTCCTTGGCTTTCTTTTCCTCAACTTCCAGTTACCCAAAGACGTTTACAATCAACCAGGGAACACATATTCTTCAAGATCTGCTGGCCTAAAGTGAAGCTCTTGGAACAGAACAGTAAACTAGTTTTTGAACAGTTATGACAGGGGCAAACATCTGAGTAAAGTTGCACTAGCGACAGGGAAGAGGGCTCAATACTCTTCATACCGAGTCTGTCAAAAGCACTAGTTTTTCCTGATTTTGCTGCTACTGTTGCAGTAGGCAACGCAAAGTTTCCAGTCATAGAATGACAGTATGTATTTTTTCAAAGCAATTTCATTGGGCAGGGGAGAAAGAAGGGAGAGAGGGGAAAGCACTCTTAATAATCTTAAAGTTTGATTTCCTAGCACCTCTCAGACCACACCAGCCTGGCTACAAACACAGAACTAAAACTGTGTAATACCTGATGTTACAAATATTGCTTTGTCCTGTCAGTCAGTCCTCAATTCGGTGAGCAGGCCTGCCACAGTAACCTCTGACCATGATTAAAATAGGCCACCTGAGACAGTGTACACATTTAGTTCAAACTGTGCTGGGATTAAGCAGAATTTTCAATTTCAAGTGGAATTTCTTCCAAAGGTAAAAATATCCTGTATATCATGTACAACTTTCCAAAAGTACTGAAGAAACATGTCTTGCTTCAGAAGAACAAAGATCCCATTGCACATACAGCAGAAGAACAATCAAGTTATCCTGAATGCTGCAAAACCAAATACATGTATTTTAAAGATAAAGGGAAGTATCTCCTGAACTCTGTTACACAAGGGCAATCAGAATCCATCAAATAGTTTTTAGTAACACATCTGATTTTTCAGGCAGTGACAGAATATCATGGTCTAAAGAAAAGTAAGTAGATGCCTAGATTTTGAACATGCATCATATCTTTGAAACAGCCCCTTCAGGGAGGGTTGCATTTGGCTTGAAATGAGTTCAAAAAATGATTTTAACATTCAGTTTCTGTCCAGAAAACTGAGATCTTGAATGAGTATACTAAAGCCAATTTTAAAAGCCTTCACATTAATAGCACATTCCCCTTCCTTCAGTCACCTGTGGTTTCCATATGCACATCTATAACCCCCAAATATTTCCCGGTTCATATTCTCCAAAACTTAAAGTGTACATAGGTGATCTTGGGACAACTCTTAGACAAGGATGAGTCAAATCAGTGAGAACGAGAGTAGCTACTACAAGCACTTTACTTGTTCACTGGACATCAGGCAGATGCGGGGATAAAACTGTCAAGTGCGAAAACACAAAGAGAAATATTGCTATTTTCTATTATTCACATTCTTCCCATGAGCTGTTTGCTCAGTTGCCATGGCATAGGCGGTGAGATTTCATAATTTTTCCCCTGCCTGCCATGTGCTCATGCAACAATGTGAATTTAATCAGCCCAGACAGTTGGTTGTGTTTTGTCCATGTGAGTGGAATAAAACTTTTCTCACCAGCTAAACCCACAAAGTATCTAAAAGCCATAAATAATCAGCAACTCCTATGACTTGCACCTGCTTGCTTTATTTCACCAAGGATACAGAAAGGCTCATATAATGAACAGAGTTCCCAAGCATTAATCACTTTTGATTGCTTATAAAAATCAAAGTAGATTTTATGTTTAGAATATCAGACATATTATTTTGTTTCTTTCCTGCACCAAGAGCTTAGCTGGGTCAATGTTGCAGCCTTATCCCCTCAGTAAAATCATTCTTGTTTCAAAAATGCCTTGACTGGGAAAAGGGTATCTTCTGGATAGCAAATAAATTTCTAGTTATCTATTAATTGTAATGAACCTATTCTTCTAGTACATCCTAACCAGCAAAAGGAGGTGGTAAAGATGCAAAGAAAAAAAATGGCTGGGGAGAAAGCAGAAAACTATGTAAGAGAAATCTCTGCCAAGCTTATGTGGAACCAAGTATGTGCCAGCTTGTACAAAACAATACAACTTTATTTTGTATAGTGTCTTTCATCCAAAGTGTATCCCAAAACCACTTTACAGGAGTTAAACAATACAGTTACAGAGATAAATAATAGCAGAGGGAGAGCAAAATTAACAGATACAGGCAAGGCAGAAAAGATATATTTTCGGCTGAGATTTGGAATGAGAGCTTCATAGGAACATTGGAGTGTTTAAGTTTTAGCATTTTTCTAAACAGGCCTTAGCAATATCTACAGAGATACAAATCAGAGTTAAAGTGGTAAATGCCAGGAAATTTAGAGGTATGGCTTTATTAACTCCTGCAGGTTCAAAATTTAATTAAACCAAAATAAGAAACCAACAGAGTGGTTTAAAAATGAAGGCAGCCCCTCAACCTTTACACTTCCAGCTTTAAGCCATTCCTTCAGCTCTATAACATGTGTAACTGGTTTCTTTAAAAGGAAAACAGTTCAGGAAAAATAAAACAATAAGCAAAACATTGAGTACTACATGATGTAAATCTGGTGCAGCTTCTCAGATATTAAAAAGGGTATATCAGAGAGCAAAATTGGATCCAAAGTATCTTTCATGGAACCTGGCAAACATGATACTGTCTGTTTGGTAACTAGGGATCTAATCCTCTGGGGAAGCTCTGACTGGGAGCAGAAGTCTGTCTATTCAGTTCTCCTAAATTAATCAGAACCTTAGTTACCTAAGAGTTGTAACATTGTATGATAATAACAGCTTGAGAAAGATACTGCAAGGAACTAGAATGCATTGACATCAGGGAGCAGCTGTATGGGCACAGCAGTATATCAGTACAGTTATCTTGTCCGGATTGGTGCTTATATGGCAATTCGCTTTGTGGCTACCTGGAAAGCCTATAAAAAAAAAGGGGGGGGGGAGATTTTAAATAAAAAGTTTCCTCTTGAGTAGAACACAATAACACCAATCTGAAACAGAGCCTGAAAGATATTCTCATCTCCTTTGATAGCTTGAACACCTAAGAATTTTTTCTGCTCAAGTTGAAGTAAACTTTCCATGACTTTTCTGAAGATGTTTGTGAAGCAATGACTCCTGCAAAAGCAGGAATCTCTTATTTGTGAAGGGAACTGATCCCACAAAGCCATGTGAGAACTCTCAATGCAGTCTGTGTTTTAAATAATAGGGCTCAATTGAACAGTAGCTTAAATGATGAGTGTAAGTGAGCTTGAGAAGCAGGCATAAGACTTCAAGTGAACCAACTTCCACTTAAGTCATATGCAATAATCATGCAAAAGTTGTATAGAGCAAACATACGAAGAATTGCCCAGTGGCTGTAAGGGAAAAAAGAAATAGCACTATCAGGGGCCATCAGCAGAGGAAGAAACTGCTTTATTTATTAAGTGCTGGCTGTCTGAATGCTAATTTTGATAGACATTGCCAGATTTGCTATTGCCACAGTATCTGCAGGTCTTTGTTTACACTTTAATACTCACACCTGTTTTCTAGCCTCTGGAGAACAGGTTATTTGGCACTATTATTTTTGCTGCTTGTAAATATTTCACAAAAAGAGGGTACTTATTTCTTGAGACAATATTCCAGAATACTCTACCTGATCCTCAGCTGAGTAATAACTGTTCTCATTCCAAACCTCCATTTTCTGAGAGCCCTTTCCTTAATCCATATGCTTCTTGGAGGTGTTCAGTGAATGATGACTTCATGTATAAATCAGTAGGCCGCTTCACATGGAAAACTATTTGCTGAGCTCATGACATTTTCTGCGTGTAGCAGTGGGAGCCAGCTGCCGTTGAGAACTGTATACAAAGGGCACATAAATTGCTGGGTGTCATGGAAAAAATTTATGCACAGGCTACATGGTTTTCCATGCAAGTTTCTAAGTGTTTTTCTATGGATGCAGGAAACAAGCAAGTGTCTGTCCCTGCCTCGTTCATTGGTCATCCTGAAGCAACAACAGAGATGAAGACACAGGCTTTGTACAGCTCCCCAGTTTTACAGGATTGGTACATAACCTGCCTGGGAAAAGACATCCACCCCCCCATCCCCACCCCATTTCTTGACTCTTAGATCTTCAACATCATTTAAAATTGCATCATCTGAAAATTAACATAATCTCAAATTAACATCATCTTAAAAAAAAATATTCCCCCTTATGTCACACGCCAGGGTACAAAAGATTTCCATCATTACTTCGCATAAACCAAAGCCAGTGTACAAAATAGAGCTGAAGCTCTATAAACAACAGTAACCCTGCCTCCTGTGAGAGCCCATTATGCAGATTTTCATTACATAACCACAGACTTGCTTTCTTTTTTCACTGCAACTTGGCCATTTGTGCAACCTTTATGTTTTGTACCTTTGCTACCCATTGTAATAAATGGTCTTGCTCTCTTTAGGCTTCACTCCTGTTTGTAGCTTCTCACGTAACTCCATTGTCTTCAGGGGAAACAAAGTTCTGAATCAGCTAGGAAAAGATGTTCTTTTGATTAAATAAAATTTTTCTAAAACTGGGGCCTTTTTTATGCTAGGCTCTTATTTAGAGCTATACAACAAAATACGAGTACATATCTAATATGATTATGGCAAACAAGGGTGCCAACACTGTAGTAAATGCTGTAGCCCCATGACCTCACTCAATCCTTTAGTCTAGATAACGCCTTCCTGAGCCTGATGCTGTACTGCTAGGGAAGGTAAAAAGTTGGTATTATGAGCAAGAGCTTTGCCTTAATAAGTAAGTAGTGGAAATGTGACAACATGGAGGATTTTTGTTTGTTTTTTTAAAATAAGTAATGATTCTAACAAGTACAGTAATGGAGCACAAAACAGAATAAATTCGTTCAGTTTTATTAGAAAAGCATAGTAAAGTTGCCCATAACATTCTCCAAAGCATAGATTATGAATCTTTACTCTTTCAGCATACAAGAATCTTTCCCTTGAAATAACCTTAGCGCTTCATTAGCGAGATTCTTAGAAAAATTAATAAAATTACTTTATTCATTTCTTTCTCCGTGTGTGTATGCATGTGTATATATTTATATAAAGAGTACCATAGAAATGTTAGCCTCGCAATATTTGTCACTGTAAGACATGAGTAAAGATAATTCTGTCACTTCAAAGGCTTCTTGAAAGATCAAGTCGACTAAAAAACAAAAACAAAAACAACAAAAAAACTTTAACCTGCACGATGACTTGGTCTTGCTTTTCAAAGTACCTAATATTTTTCCAGCCAGACCTTCTGTGTTATTTAAATGCTGGTAATCTTGTTCATGGCAATTTCAATAAGCCACAGCAGACATATAATGCTTCCTCTTTTAATAGGTGCAAAGTGAGTTATTGTCACAAAGCATATATATGAAAAAAGGATGTGAAAAGAGAATCCTGCCTAATCTCTGTAATAAGGGCTTGTGAGGGTGCTAACATGGTCACCTGAATTATGCATGTCTATTGTGTTCAAATATCATAAATCGATGCCTGAATACCCTCCAAATCATTTTCAGTTCATGAACATTTATATACAGAGCTCTTGAGCACTGCAAAGACAATTAGTCATATTTGTATGCCGGAATTAATTGAGAGTGAGATGCGGGAGGCAGAAAGAGAGAACAAAGAATGCTTTTTGTCAGTTCTTCCAACTGACAGGGATAATTAGATATATGAAATTGAAATTCCTCAGCAGGGGGTTTCTGTTGACAATGAATTTTCTTTTGATTCCATTCTGTTATTCTTTTATGCTGTCATCTGTGGCAATTTGTTATTCAGCTTGAAGCTTAAAAAAGCAAAGCATTCCGCTTTTATGAGTAGATGATGTCAGTTTGTACACTGCTGGGAAATAGATATTAAATGTAATCTTTAAACTTAAAAAAAAAAAAAGAGAAAAATAAAATCAGTTAAAGAGACAGTGCTCTGTTTACACAGCCCTTGGAGTAAAACTTTTGTGAAAGACGGAACTTGCTTTGATGCTTTTTTTTTGAGTTGCTCAGGCTGCATTAATGTTACAGTTTCAATGCAAGACTGAGCCATGCTGCCTCATGGAGCAGCTTTCTTGCTGGCAATGTACACTTAATACTACTTTCAAAACACCGGAATCACTGCTGACAGACATTACTGCAATAAAAGGACATTGTGCTGTCATCTCCTTGTACCGATATGGACAGTATGCATTCACATTTCCAAATCTAACTCCTGACCAAAAGGAAGTGAAAACCTAGGAAACACTCCTCCTCACCAGAACATGTGAGCCTACTTAGTGCTTTGGAACCTGATTTGGCATCCAGGGCTGATTTTTGCACAGTAAGTTCATCAGGCATTTGAAAACCGAAGCAGCTGCAGAATCTGGCCCTCAGTTAAAAAAAAAAAAAAAAAAAATCATTCCCCCCCTACTCCAGGCAGTCTCACATCCTCTCACCTTCTTCAAAAAAGAAAGGCTCGTTCAGTGCACCATCAGCATGGGCAACATGAAAGCTTTAAGAAAAAAAGTCAGCTAAAATAACTGTCTGCCAAACTTTGGTCTTTACAATAAGAAATTTGCACATTTACATATTTTCTCCTCTGTGTGATTTTGACAGTCAGCATGTACTCATGTAAAAAATATACCACACAGGCACACACTGCACTGTATAAGCCTATGCATACATCCACTCCTAATAATCAGAAACATGTATAAAACCTTACTTAGGTTTTCTGGCAAACATCTTTTACAAACATTGCATGGAATCTACAATATGAAAAACCCATACTGTTCCACCTTCACCCCCCCCCCCCAACCCTCCTTTTCATTGGAGCTGATCCATTGAGTTCTCCTGGCTTTCTTTTGCCTCTTTCCCTCCTCCAAAACCCCACGTTATTTGGCATTTGTTATTCTTCAAACTGCAATTTCTCCTTCAACAGGAGACTTCAACTTGGTGACTGTGGCTTTATTATATTTTATTTTTATTTTTTTACTAAAGCAACAACCACACACAGTGTTAAGATGCAGTATATATTCCAATGAACCACTGTGAGTCTAACTATACCATACGGCATATCATTAAACATAGCAATATTTAACCCATATGTATTATCGCCTCTGCACCCTCAGAGCATTCTTTGCAGATGTAGTTTTATCTTTCACTTTATGGAAGAAGGCCCTGTTTAAGAAGCTATGCAATCTTAGAAGTTAAAATAACTGAAAATACATTTTGAGAGACTTTTTATACTGGTGAAAGGCATGAGTGTCTCCACAGTGTCCTGATAATGACCTAGAAGGGGCACCTCTTATTTAAAAATGTTAAGCTCTATTCAGTCTTTCGGTCTCTGTTGAGTCTCATTAAGGATGCTGCTTGTGATGGCAGTTTCTGTAACTTGGCACATGTCCACTGGGAAATGCATTGATGCCATCAAGTCACTTCATGAAGATAAATTTATTTGGTCACTACTGACCTTTGATGAATTTGAACTGGTGACTCAGACTTTAAAGACTCCATTCTTTTACTGCCTTCCTACCATCCAAATAGCAGTGTAAACATCGTGACTTTTTCAGTTTGTCCTTCATCTCAGCCTTAGTTACGTCAGTTATGTCATCTATCCTTATACAGGTTTAACAAAAATAAGAGTCTATAATGGATGGTTTAGAGAAGTTTGTGTTCAGTTCAGTAAGCAATATGTAAACAGTTGTCTACCAGTCATAGGATGCCATACACCTCAGCCTTGCTGTTCAGGTTTATTCAGTAAGGATGTACACATCATGCAGTCAGCTGCAAGTGATTCACCCCCTTGGCTCCCCCAAGTCTCCCCCATGCTAGCCCAGAGCCTATGGGGATTCAGCAGGAGCCTGCGAAGGTGAACTGCTGCAGCCATGAACAGCTGGTATGCTCTACAGTGGGGTATAAGCTACCAGGTGAAATTCTACTTTCAGAAGAGAAAGAACAGGGCCACCATGCCTAGCTTGACAATTACAGCACTCCTCCAGAAAATGGAGACTATGAATTTAAATGTCAGGAAACCACTAAATCCAGGTCTCCTCTGTAAGTGTTCTCGCCAGGAAGCTATTGGACCATAATGGACACCTTTTACATTCTCATCTCTTCTTCTAGTTAGATATGGAAAAAAGAAACCGACAGCTGTACCATATTCTGGTAGCCTAATGCTCATCGCCAGCCTGGGATCCTGTCTGAGTATGCCTACGGAGCCTCTCGGTGGAAGTGGTGGTGGGGGGTGTCCTTCTTTCTAGATGTAAAGCAGAAGATGCTCAGCCATGTCAAGACAGACAAAAGTTCTGCTGGAAACTTCTTGATATTCTTAAAGCACATGGGGGAAGTGTCTCTGGAATTCAGGCAGTAGCTGAATGGCCTTTTTCAAGACTGCAGCTCTGCACAGAGGCATCTAATTGCCGCTTTCAACATCTATATCCTTTATGTGTTCAAACTCAAAATTAATATCCCTCTTTCACTGAGTAAGAAATTCAGTTACAGCACAAACTCAGGCCTCAATGCACTTTTCAGCACTGACAGACTTCACTTCCCAGTGTACACTGCTAAAAGACAGGCATATTAATTGGGAATCACCGAGACCAGACGCATTAATAACTTCTGGTGTTCAATCAGCACTAAAGCTTCCATCACACTTTGAGAAAACCAACAGCTACAACTTAAAACTTGCCCAGTTCACAATCACAATGTTTTCCTTATTTTGTTTTCTTTATGAGTGTATCCAACAGCATGGAAATCTGATTAAAAGAGTCTCAAATACGTAAGGAAACTAATACTACTGCCAATGTTAAATATTTGGTTTGTTCTTCAGAACATCTGCACATCACCTACTCTGAAAGGCTGGAAGCCTATAAAACACATCTTGTAGCTTTGGTGGAACATGCTGTTTTCAGATTCTTTCATGCTATGTAGAGTCATTTTGTTTTCCAAAAATATTATCACTTTGTAGGCTAAAGATTTGGTAAGGGTACTAAAAAAGGTAAAAGTAATTTCTTATTGTCATAAATTTGTTTCCCTCATCCATACTAACTGACAAAAATCAACTTAAAGCAAAAGAAAGGCACAGAATTTAGTTATGAGCATGTTTTCAATTAAAGGTAGACAGCTGTTTCTTTTACCTATATGCTATGTAGTTCACAACCTCACTGCACAACTTGTTTGAGGGCTGTGGTCAGTGCTTGGGAACACTAATTTACAATACACATTCTCTCTTCAGAGACCATTTGGTCTATGGAGGCTGCACTCTTTCATGTGTGTTTTCCTTTGCAAAAAAGAACGACACAGGCAGAATAGATGTTCATATGATCTTTCTCAAGAGCAAATTAAATTACTATTGCATGGCTGCTCTGCCATAAAAGAAGGGAAGTTATTATTTGAGGCTTTCCTTCTCACATCCAAATATCATTTTGTAAGTCAACTGGTAAAGCAAGCAGTGTTATGAGATAGTCTAGCTTATCACAAGGAAATGGTCATACAGATTTCCCTTTCACATTTTCTAACAATTACAAAAGTCTACAACTGAAGATAAAACCCCAAACCTTACTCTTACAGTTATTTTATAAAAGAAATAAAAGCATATGATAAGTTAAATGAAAGTGTCCGCTTTTTTCCTATTATTGTGGATGCGGTGAGATACCCTGTTTACAGCTGCAAATACCAAATACCTTAATTTCTGGCAAGTGATTGCCTCTAGATGCCTTTTGCCAGATAAATAACCCATCTCTTTTAGATTGCTAGCTTCATTCCTGAACTGCTTTTCTCTCTCATTCTCGTTATCCTTGCAGCACGTGTTCCTCCAGCCTGATAGAAGAAAAGTTACTGGCTGGGCACTGGCAAGGACACAACAGCTGATGCCACCCATTTCAGAAGGTCTATCAAATCTCATCAGTCCAAAACAGAGCGAATGATTTGGGGTACTAATCATGGGGATTTGAACCTCTTCGGCTTTGCAGATAGGTTCGGTAATGATTGTTTTCAAAATGATTAAGAAGCAGTCTCTTCTGGCCTACTATGTAGCAACTTGAATCCACACACCAAAGTAAAGATACCTACACCACCACCACCACATCTGGTTTAGTGTTGCAATACTTCTTTGAAGGGGAGGATATTAATTACTTCATGTTTTCTCAGTGGATGCTGTGTCCGACTTTCCTTTGGCACAAAGTGAAGCTGAGCCCTAAATGACTGTGCTGTTCACACCTTCCTCACAGAGGAGCTGACGAAAACTTAGGAATGAAGACTTGCTCTTAGAGGCAAAACGTGTCGACTGTCTGGGGAGACTTACAGTGCTCCTGCACATAAGTGACCTGACCTCCAGAGAGAAAGTTGCACTTGACACTATATCAATCCTTTCAGCTTTCATAAGCACATACTACAGCTAATTCTGGGATTATGTCAACCTTCACCTTGAAGTTGGTGTTTCTATTTGTAAGCCCTAAGGAAGGCCACACTCATCCAAGGTCTCTGTTTAGCCACGCTGTTGTAACCATGTTTTCCATTTTAGCCACAGCACTGCTAGATAAATACAGTTCAGCCTCCATTTTCCTCCATGTCACATCTCTAACCGCTCATCCCTTCTCCATGAAGTCTTCCAGTCCTGAACAGTACAATTCCTACCTCTTCAGCACGACCGGTGAAACACACCAAAGCAAATCCTACCCCCCCCCCCAATATAGCAATAAGAAACCGTTAGGGAAAACAAAATGGCAGCACTGATGCTCACACTACCTCAACCCCGTGCACCGCTTTTCACAATGGCAGAAAAACAGATGACCAACAGAGAGCTGATACTCTCAGATTAATGTAATGAAGATATTAACGCTAGCGTGCCGCTGCTTCAACCCATGAAAGAAAACGGAATAAAAAGCATGAGTGCGCTAACCATCTGGGACGCCCAGAAAGGCAGGGCCGCCACCACCTGCCGCCCCGCAGCACAAAATGGCCGCCGCGGGCCCGGCGGATTTAAAGGGGCTGCGCGGCGGTGGTGGAGCCAGGGCAGCTCTGCTCGAAGGGGCACCGCAGCCTGGAGCAGGGGGCGCCGCGGGTGGGCAGATTTGGGGGCAGGGGTGGCGGGAGGCTTGTTTTCCCGCACCCCCACTTCATCCTGATGAGATTTGTGCCAGATGCTGTGTTTCATAAAGTAAACACCCAGGCCCATCTTCTCACTTCGTAATTACGTGCATATATTCTCCACATAATAAAGCTAGAATAAAATCACTCCTCGCCCACAAGTAGTAAATCAAGCAAATGGTGAATTAAGTTTGTCTGATGAATGTTGCTCTTCATAAAATTAAGCTGTTTACAATGTGTGGTTCATCTTCTTTTACATGTTTAATGATTTTATTGCTTAGTATTTGTTCTATTATTCCATTATTGTTCCAGTATTGTGCAAGGAAGAGAAGTTACATTTCTGTGCTGTGATTGTTAAAATCATCCTCCTTTCCACTTCTTTAAAACACTTGAATTTGATGCAGTTTTTCATGATTATAAGTATAAAATACATGCAATGTCACTCTCACATGTCCATTGTATTTTTTCCTCTGGCTTATATGTACATGGATGAGCAACTGATTTCCTAAAGTTGGAAGAAAACAAGTTTGTGTTGTGGAGAATATCATTTCACACCAAACAGAAAGTTTCGTTTTGTTTTCAGTTTTAAACTTTTTGCAATAACATCAAATGCATTTCCATCTGAAGCATTTTTCAAACAAGAACTGTGCTATTTACCCATCCAAATGACTTTCATCTGAAATGCCTAAACGAAACCTTCATCTTCCCACCTAGCGAAGCAGTTCAGTGACTTCTACCTACATTTGCAAAATACTTCAGTCAACGTTAAACCACATTTTGCAAGCAAAAGACCATTGCAGTTATACGTTCTCGCTTATCTCGGCGGCCGGTCCGGGGACCCCAGGGTTACCGGCGGGCTGGGGCAGGGGGACAAGGGTGGAAAAACAGGGGAAGATGAGGACAGGCTTAGAGGAGGCGGGAGGCGGGAGGAGGGAGAAGAAACCAGATGCTGGGGACAAAGACGAACATGGTGGTGGTGCCGGGCAGCCTCGGAGCCACAGGGGAAAACCGAGGACTCGGCTGGGCACCGCGAGGGCAGCTGGGCCGTCTGCACGGGGGGCAGCGACAGCTCGACACGGGGCTGGGGGGTCCCCGCACGCCCCAAAAGCTGGTGCCCGTGGGCGAGCCAGAGGACAGCTTGCCCCGGGGCAGCAGACCAGCAGCTCGCAGGCGTCAGGCGCGGGGTCGCCCGCTCCAGCTGCTCTCCCTCCATCACCCCCTGCGGCCAGGTCTCACCGCAGTGGGGTGACAGTGGCTTCAGAGGGAAGGAAAGCAAGAGCTTGCCGACGGGTGGTTTTTTGCAGTTCAGCTTGGGATCTCTGTAAGTGATTTTCCCGTAGGTCCTGTGAAAAGGACGGCGTGGCGTGCACGGTCCCAATCCTTTAAAGCTTTAAGCGGCGTATTACCACCCGCACACTGTTGTATTTCACCCCATCACAAAGGAGAGGCATAAAAAGTTAAGAAGGAGTCTCAGAATTGAAATCTATTATATCAAGTTTGCCAAGTTCCTTCTGTAACCAAAAGCTGATTCTGCTTCATACAAAAGCATAGTTTTTATGTATTAGCAAGCAATTATACTGTTTTTAAAAAAGCCTAGAAAGATTTTTAGAAATAGAAAATATGCAAGTTATTGTAGCCTAAGGCTGGCATTAACTCACACAATGTTAATTTATATTTTATGTGGGTTTTATTTTTATACACCTGCTTTTCTTTGCAATTCATAAAAAACATTGATATCAAAGGAATTGCTCTGTCACAGAATTTATAATCTTAACTGAGAGGTTAAAATCACTGTGCGTTATAGTCTTTTAATCTTTTCAGATATCAAGGGTAATTTGTGGGGGGATATATAAGTTGAAAAAAATATAATCTTATTTTCTAATCATTTTAAAAATATTACTCATTCATTTATTTCTTAACTGTTTTTCTAATCTGCTACATTTCCTGCTAGTCATTTACACAGTGCTTTTTCCTTTTTTTTTGGTCTCATTTTTATTAAGTTTTGTAAAAGAAAAGAAAATGTGAGGCTTACATAGCAGCAGGCCTGCATACCCTTCACAGCTGAATGAAGCCAAGAGAACGCAGTGTTTGGGGTTTTCCTTGCTTTGGTTCCCTTCTCATGTTCTCTGATGTTTTCAAAGCTCATAAACTACTCTCACTCAGGTTCAGTCTCGCAGGCAAGCCGCTACTTCTTTCAGTGTCCCAGCAGGAGCCTCAGGTTCGATGGTGTCTCTAGGTCTCCGGGCTGGAAGACACAAGGAACCCTGCAGAGACAGCACCCTCATATTCAAGAGGGAGAAAAGTACCTCACATCACTCAGAAGAAATCCCTCTGGTCCATTAAAGAATTGTGCTGATTGGCTTTAAGAGTCTGATTCATCCCTGGAGTAACTCCATTGACTTCTGCCATCTTACATAAGGGACAATTTTGTCTTCAAACAGCAAATTGCTAGCAGGAGACTTGGGAGTGTGCAAGCTTTTCTGAGAAGGGGACAAATGCAATCAGTTGTTATTTTGCTGAGTGTTTCTGCCTGAAGAAGATAGGAGGAGTATTTTCCTGTTAAATCAGCCTTGAATTCATGGACATTTGATTTTTCAAATGTTCTAATCACACATTCAACTTCAAGCTCCCATTTTAGGAAAGCTGAGTAAACCTGACCCATTAGTGCTTTACTTGCATTCCTGATATCATTGAGCTTGGTGTGTTAGGGGAGGAGGGAAGAATTTAGGGTTCTCCGTAGCAAGGTATGGATTGAGAATCGCCCTTTCTGCATGTTAAAAGGCCTCAGGCACCATTAGGGTGCCTCTAAAATGCAAGAGAAGGGTATAATTACAGTAGGATAGTGATCAAACTTCTGCCTCTGCTGTGCTTCCTTTAGGAAAACCTTATTCACTTTCTGTCTTAGAGGGTGGATGAAAATATCCTTGAAGGGTTAGATCCTACTGAGTAGCTGTTTCAAGGGAGTTCCAAGATTGGGATTTATACAAAGTCCAGCTGCTGCTTTCATGCACCCTTTGGCCAGCCTGTGTACTCCCTAAAACTAGCAAATCATGCCTCCATTCATGCTTCATTCTCCTGCCTTCTCTCGGGGCTACTAACAAATGGTTTAGATCTGCAAGGCAGGGCAGGGTCAGCAGCACAAGCGTGTTCCCAACCACAACTTCACAGTTAACTTATGGGGAAGGTTAAGGCAGATGTTAATTTTCAAATGACCTCCTATCATTGTATCACCTCTCTCCCTTCTCTCCAAGCAAGCAGTACTATGTTTTTAATTCCCTAATGTGTGACCCAGCAGCCCGTATCATCTTACAGAGAGTGAATAGAAAAGTGAAGGGCAGGCTGTGTGGTCACTGTTTTCAATATCCCTCCTGCTAGCCATTACATCATCCAGCTACTCTCTAAGAGGATTTTCAGCAGGCTTGGCTTCGTTATTAAAATAGTAATTAATTTTTTCCTCTTCACAAAATCCAAGGACCTTCAAATGGAAGCCTCAGAAGTGAGGGCAGGTTCCTTTTGAAAGTGGCCTTTCTAGAAGCCATAATCGGCTCTCCAACTTTACAGTACACATGTTCCCCAGTAAATGTGATTAAAGAGCCACACAAAAAAACCCTTGCAGAAAATTAATTCAGTTTCCAGAATAAAAAGTTTGATAAAGTTGTGCAATGCTCCAATGACAACACATAATAGAAGTGCAGAGTTTTATCCTCTTGAAGGATAAATGAGCGGCCAGAAAGGTCTGGTAGTTCCCAGAGTAAAAACATCTGCTACAGCTAATTCACTTTAGCTTTTGATTGTAAAATTCATTAGCCATATCAGGCAGCTGTAGTTTCAAACATGTTGCTAGGAAGTACAGTTTTACAGGCTGGGATGCTGTTTGTTCTCCTCAGCAGTGGTGAGGTAGCATGAGTACCCAGTGAAATGCAGCCTCCTACAATCCCCAAACAAGGGCTTGAATGATGGGGGAGGGCGGGTGGACAGGAAGTTTAATGCTAAATACAAAGGAGTGCCAAGCACCATCAGAGCAACGGTGGCTGATCATTTCCATTGCCGTATCAATTCCATCTGAAAACTTCTGCCTTCCTACAAGCTTGGGAAGGAACTTGCTTTGTGGATTATAAAGTAAACAACATGCACATACATAATGTGGCAGTATATTTCATTTCTGTATTCTACAGTACCTTTTTACAAATTGTATTAAGCATACAGACTGAAGTAAATTTTGTGGAAAAGTGTTTCCACATGTTGTTTATGTTAAGAGATGGACTCAAACTGGATTAAAAAATATATATGCATGTGTACATACATATATATATATTTATTTAGCTAAACTAAGCAGGGACAGACCAACATAAAACTGCCTCTTGTAGGTATTTTATTCTTGCCAATTAATACTGATCTGTGAATCCAAAGATAAAATTAAGATAGCAAATATATCACTCCATGCTTCTGACCAGGATCCTGTCAGCTTTCCTGGTGCACAGGTTTGCTTACACCTACACACTGCTCAGAGTCCTTGTAAATCACTAGCTAATACCAAGGATACCCCTTGTTATTTGGACTCAGTTTGCAAAGGCAGCTAAAATAAAGTGGGAATCAGGAACAGAAAAACTGTGCCTTTGTCTCCATCAGACAATGACTACTCTATCCTGGAGTATAGGTATGGAAAAAGTGATTTTTTTAAAATTATTATTTTAAATTATTATATCCCATAAGACTGGTGATAGTCAGTGATCACCAGTTGACTGGTGGAATTCAGTGTTGATTTTTGAAGGCCAGAAAGAATGTTTGAACACCTATCAAACCACCACTGAGGTTGGTTACTGCTGCAAAACTATTGTCCCTCAAGAAAGAGTGACAAACTGACATTTATGTTTCCATCACTTCCTTTTCACCAGTCACAATGAGTTATGGATGATTGGCACCTTACGGATGGAGGGTGCAGGGACAGTGAGCCTGGTAATGATAAATTCATTTTTATTAAAGTTGATTTCAGTGCAACAATTTTTGTATTTTTAAGCTTTGACCACATAGGGTAGAACTTGTTACTGTCGCCATTCTAACATAACTGTAGGGGAACTGTTGTAATTAACTTGATAAATTCACTCAGTTTTCCCTATCACAGCCGTTATATTTTGTCATTACTGAGAATGGTCTAGGCTTTGCTGATAACAAGAGTCCAGCAAGGACCATTTTTACCAGTGGCAAGGATGCTGGTACGGGTGGGAATACACCATTTTTTGGAACTTTTTTTCTACCCATTTCACCTGACTAATACTGTGAAGGCTGTGTTCCAGCTTTGCCCCTTTATTTAGTGGAATACACCGAGAAGATGCTGATTCAGGAAAACCTATGTTCTGAGTCTGGAGTTTCCTCTCCTCTCCTCTCCTCTCCTCTCCTCTCCTCTCCTCTCCTCTCCTCTCCTCTCCTCTCCTCTCCTCTCCTCTCCTCTCCTCTTCTTCTCTCATTTCATTTCATTTCATTTCATTTCATTTCATTTCGCTCTGACTAATTTCAAACCTATATTCATAGCAAATGCATGCTATTGATGATCTGTAGTGGGTAATCTATGCTTGAAATGGGTGAGGTAATTTTGATTCTTCGGCAGAGATGTTCAGCTACATACAGAATCTAGGGTATGAACAGCTACTGAAGGCACTGAAACGTTTCTATTTCTGCAAATTATCCACACATACAAAGGATATGATTCTATAGGCATTCCTCCCCATTTTTCAGCTAGCTTCCATTGCTATACATACATTTTATGATGGTATTTTTTACATTGAGCCTTGACTCATATTTGCTTCCATTTCCATGTAGCATACTTATTATGGTGACACTTAGAGTCCAGGTCCTCACTGCAGTGACTTTCCCTGAGTTCCTCACAACACCCAAGAACTGCTGGGTCACTCTGGTGACTCCTGATGCTTTCCCTAGCTGGGTAGTGGGGAGCATTTGCAGGCAAGGGTCTTCCCCCGCAGACCTCTCCTTTCATTTTATTCATCCTGTTTTGGGCACCATGCACAATCCATTCATTTACTCAAACCTTTAATTCAGTATCACTATAACCTATACTATGCTTATTCTGTGACTGAAGCTATTTTATTCTCTTTAATTCCTTTAATAGTCTCAGGTGCCACTCAGTGGGTGCTGCATCAAAATAAGTAATTTAAGAAATAAGTAATAAACCAAAGGTTTGGTCACACCTCTGGAACTCTGCTGCCTTACGTGACTATTTTCAACTTTGCCAGCAGCCATTTTATCATGCTTCTGACTCTAAAAATGGTTACACAGTACCTGAGGTGTCAGATCAAAATTAGGTAACACTTCTCTGTCTTCATGATCTTCTGTGCCCATCTTCTTCTTCCTCAAAGGCCTGCTGGATACTGTATGATTTGGGATAAATAAAGGAGATGAAGAAAGCAATATATATATAAAAATTATATTGAGGACCACATCTGGCCTTTGCCCACAGTTTTCCTGAGCTTAAAAAGCACACAGTAACTACTGCTGAACGGCACAGGTGGCGGGGTCCAATATGCTACACTTATACCATGATGTCTTACAGCACACTTGCTTCAACATTTTACAAAGTGAGCTCTCCTCCTCAATGCAAAATAAGATGGAAAGAGGATGGTTTTGGACTGAGCAAATTTCACTGTCTATAGTTCTCTACCATATCATGCTAGTGCACTGAATGCAAATTATCACTTTCCTTTCATGTTATACATGGGGAGGCTGGACACATTTAATTTAATTTCTGAGTCATAAACAGCACTAAACCAAGGAACATACCCGCATAGCCTACGCTATGGAGCAAAGGCTTTGCTTGGTGAGTCTGCAATCCTGCCTGCTGCATACACTTGGGCTGTACCCTAACTCCATGCCAGGATCAGTGGGGCTGTGTCTCTTTCTCCCCATATCTCAGCTCCCTTCCAAAGGAAATCTGATAGCCTTCTATGATGGAATGACTGGCTGGGTAGATGAGGGGAGAGCAGTGGATGTTGTCTACCTTGACTTCAGCAAGGCTTTCGACACTGTCTCCCATAGCATCCTCATAGACAAGCTCAGGAAGTGTGGGTTAGATGAGTGGACAGTGAGGTGGATTGAGAACTGGCTGAATGGCAGAGCTCAGAGAGTTGTGATCAGCGGTGCAGAGTCTAGTTGGAGGCCTGTAGCTAGCAGTGTCCCCCAGGGGTCAGTACTGGGTCCAGCCTTGTTCAACTTCTTCATCAGTGACCTGGATGAAGGGACAGAGTGCACCCTCAGCAAGTTTGCCGACGATACAAAACTGGGAGGAGTGGCGGATACACCAGAGGGCTGTGCTGCCATTCAGAGAGACCTGGTCAGGCTGGAGAGGTGGGCAGAGAGGAACCTCATGAAGTTCAACAAAGGGAAGTGCAGGGTCCTGCACCTGGGGAGGAATAACCCCATGCACCAGTACAGGCTGGGGGTTGACCTGCTGGAAAGCAGCTCTGCGGAGAAGGACCTGGGAGTGCTGGTGGACACCAAGTTAAGCATGAGGCAGCAATGTGCCCTTGTGGCCAAGAAGGCCAATGGTCTCCTGGGCTGCATCAGGAAGAGTGTTGCCAGCAGGTCGAGGGAGGTGATCCTCCCCCTCTACTCAGCCCTGGGGAGGCCACATCTGGAGTACTGTGTCCAGTTCTGGGCTCCCCAGTACAAGAGGGATGTGGCCCTACTGGAGCAAGTCCAGCGAAGGGCTACAAAGATGATGAGGGGACTGGAGCATCTCTCTTATGAGGAAAGGCTGAGAGAGCTGGGCCTGTTTAGCTTGGAGAAGAGAAGGCTGAGAGGAGATCTTATCAATGTGTACAAGTATCTGAAGGGAGGGTGTCGAGAGGATGGGACCAGGCTCTTTTCAGTGGTGCCGAGCGACAGGACGCGAGGCAACGGGCACAAACTGAAACACAGACACTTCCATCTGAACATGAGGAAAAACTTTTTCACTGTGAGGGTGACAGAGCACTGGACCAGGTTGCCCAGAGAGGTGGTGGAGTCTCGTTCTCTGGAGATATTCAGAACGCGCCTGGATGCAATCCTGTGCAATGTGCTCTAGGTGACCCTGCTTGAGCAGGGGGGGTTGGACTAGATGATCTCCAGAGGTCCCTTCCAACCTCAGCCATTCTGTGATTCTGTGATTCTGTGAAATCCAAAGACCCAAGTGAAGGGGTTGAGTTCTTTGGCACACTCCAATCGACTTTTGATGGGTACCAGCAGGGGCCAGGACTACATAAAGCACCACAAAGCACACTTCCCCCACAGTATAGTCTCAGAGTTGATTCCTACTGCAAGCTGCCATCAATGAGCACAGTTCCCCTAAAATAAAAGGAGTTATGCTAATCAAAAAAGACCCTTTTCCCACCCCGCCATAAATATTCCTCCATCCCCAAATTTTCTGCTAGCTCTATCTGATTCTGGACAGAGAGGTATTCTCTCTGTAACACTGACTTTCAATTGTTTTTATGACATTCTAGGCTGTCAGCTAAGGATCTTAGCAATAAAAGGCAAAAGGGAGTATTTACTTGCTCTTGTGGCCATAGTGATGTGAGAGGTTGGACATTCATTTCCCCTACTATTTTCATAATGCAACATCGATATGGACATTAACCACAAGTGTTTGATGCTGCAGATGCGCCCTCTCCCTTTCCTTGATCTTCTCTTACAATGGGCAACTGTAAAACTTTAATAGTGATTATCTATTCCTGTCATATTGCACCTGGATTTCCTCTCTGTAATATTATACAACATTCAAATATGTCTGCTAGATACTGCTGCCTCTGAAACTGTTGTATTCATATGATTGGTAGTGTATGTCCAAATGAATTTACAACAGTCTCATCTCTCTCATAAACTACAGATGAATTAAAACTGAGCCATGGGAGAAAATTCACAGATAATCTACATTGTCATTGCTTCACTGCTATCATCAAAGCTATAGCAATTAATACCTACTGAGTATCTGCCCTAAAGTTTCCAAAATGTCAGAGATACTTTTTGTTAATTTTGAAACAAACAATTAAACATGCAGGATTATTTTACGTATGCTCTATACTGAAATATTAACTCTAAACAAGGGCATCAGTGACTTTGACATAAATATAGGCTTCTCAAAATCTTTTAAAATTCCTTCCATCCTCTGGAGGAACCTATACATATGTCTATATAAATATATATACAGATAGATAAGTGTGGCATATTATTTTCTTACATTTCATGTTCTCCACTCTGCCTCATGAACAGGCCAAGTCTTTTGTAGCTCTCCCTCTTTCTTTGCGACCAGCTGGAATGGGTACCCACAAAAGTTTTGTCACATGGAACATGGTTGGAAAAAAGAACAGATGTTACACAGCACTTTTTTCAAATTATTATTCATATTGCAGTAATTCCAAGAGGCCATATTCCGAAGGGGCTAGACACAGTACATCCAGTCACCAAATACTTCCCTAGAGTGCAACAGAAGAGGAGTTAAGTGTCTATGTAAAATGAAGTCTGCTGTATTCAGCACACCTTGAGTGTATTTATGTATTCTGGACCACATCTCTACCTTTGGAAGTCTTAGTAAGACAGACACTAAATCTAGTCCTATTTCCTGTGAATCTTCCTTTTAAAAAGTAACATCAGAAAGTGCTCTTGTGACCAGCTGACCAAAGTTGATTCTACTCAGGGAAAGTGTCAGTCTCTTCTTGGACAGTATTGCAGCTTTGTTGACCAGTGCGAAGGACACTCCGCATGGGCTGCACTTCAATTATTCCTACACAATTATATGGACGTCAAATCCCACTCATATGTCTCTGTAGATCCACTGGACACAGATGTAAGAAGAGGTTCACTCTTCTAGGAATGACATCAGAAGAAAAGTAAATAATTGAGCCTGATCCTTTCACAAGGTTGAATTTAAAAGATCGTCAGAACCACTTTTTCTTAATTTGCCAACTGAACAAATTTGAAAAAGGTCCTTTTTGAAACAAAGTTTATTCACTTAATAGAAAAAAAAAGCTTTAAATAAACCACAGGACATCACTGACTGGAATTCATTTATTTTGTTCAGGTTCCCCGTCTTTGTCTTCTACTGGAAATACTAGCATTCCCCTTTCCTCCAAGTAGGACCAGGTTCTATCCTCAAAACTGAGGGTCAGCTTGATAAATGTGGAGCTGTGAGATTGTGGGCATGATAGAAAGAGTTTATTGCCACACTTCTTCAGTCTGCTCGGTCCCTTACAATAATGCAAATGCCTGTTCACTATAATTAGTTTCATGCTATTTTTGAAGTCAATTCTCTTTTTCCCCTCTCCCCTGAGTATGACATAGATGCCAAGTAAAACAATAACCTACACAGGGAGAAAAAAAACAGACTTGCAGTGCAAGAGAATTTCAAAATGTATAACCTTTCTAATGTTTATGATATTTTTGTTTCACAGTACTCAGGAACTAGGAATGAAATGGAAAATAGGACTGAGACACATAGCTGTGAAGGATATCTGTGCTAATTTTGATAATTTTGATAATTTCTTTGAAATTAGAAGCCAATATTTGAATTATTTATCAGAATCAAATTTCTAATTTCAGATTTATGTAGGTATAACTGTAATCAGATTCTAGCTGCAAGGATATCATTTTAGAAATAAGTTGCAGAGAGAAAAAAGAATTTAACAAGATTAAACAACAACTTTGATGATAAATAAACCTACTTGGGCTCTGAAGAGGATTGAGAGGGCTATATCATCAATGACCTGCTATAGCATTTCTCTGTATAGTGAATGCTTACAGGCTCTTGCTATTTTTGTGGCAATCATACTGTGTCATGCCTATGATAAAGAAACACTTGCTAAATAAAAACAAAAAGCCCCTCAGAAAATATGTGTCTTTATTTTGTCATTAAAATATACACATATGTGTGAAAATGGCATTACACATAAGCATAAACATCCCAAAGTTTTTTCCCTCAGTATCTAACTGAAGAAAGGTTTTTCTTTTTCCTTTTTACTTTTTCCATAGGGTACCACAGCAGTATGGCCAAAAAACCCATAGCTTAATTTTACTTGCTGGGAGCAAACAGAAAATCTTCCCCAGCCTGACTGTTTTTGTCCCTAGTGATTTTAAAGAGGTGCACTTTTTCTTCTTAAATACGTTATAAAGTCTGTATTATTTACTGTGGAAGTTTCCACTATTGAAATAATGATTGCTAATATAATTGAGTGAGAACATTCTGTTTCCTAGTAGACAGAGGTCCTGTGCAACCTTGCACATTTAAACAAAATGATTACCAGCAATCACCTACTTGAAATTCCTCCAAGGGTTTTTGTGTAGAGCGTATGAATACACAGGAACAAAGACAAAATACACATTTTGTTCTATTTTAGTAGTTCTACTTAGATTTGAACTGGGAAGCTGCAGAACTGGGAACGATCATTTTGTTCTATTTTTCTGAGTTTGATTAAATAAGTTAATTGCCCTAAGATGGAGATCTTGGGATTTACTTGCATGAACTGTGACAACACAGTACATGAGCTGCACACAGAAGTAACTAAAGAATCTGTTGTGAGACACATTGACAAAATGAAACAACAGTTGGGAATAATTATGCCAGAATATCCAAGCATTTTAAAGATCTCTTTTTATCTGGGAAAGTAATGCATGCCCAGGTGACTAGGATGGGCCCAATCCAAATACTCACAGACTTCAAGGAGTGTTGTGTAGGTAGAGGCTGCAGAACTTACTCCAGTGCATCTTATTGATCAGAAGTGAAATGAAGAATTAGGGCACTTGCTGAGTATATTGAAAACAGGGGCACAATCCATCAAGAAGATCCCTTTCTATCACTCCATTTGGGAGGCAGGAGGAGGGCTTAGGATAGCTCTTCAAAAGCACACGTGCCAGGCAGAAGTCAAACTTTGAAGAATAATAGCACTGTGTCTTTAGTTAACATTATTGTATCATTCCTTCGCTTTCACCGTGTATTTCCATCAGCAACACATTTAAGCAACGATTCAGTTTTGATTAAGGTCACTGGGATCCGAACACATGCTTAAGCCTGAGAGTTAAGCACATACTTAAATCCTACCTTGCCTACAGGGCTGCTGTGAATCCAGGCCTTTCTGTATAACCTCTCTTGATGGCTCACAGTACCCCTGTTCTCTGTTACTTTAGCCTAAGACAGAAAATTACGGAGCTGCAAGTTTTACCTACGTCAAACATTTTGAAGTACGGTATTAGGGTTTGTTTTTTTCTTTTTGTGTTTATTGGTGTTACATTTTGTCTTTCATGTCTGGGAAGGGTACCCGTAGTTGCATTATAGCCTTTATTCCTGCATGTGCTTAGCCCTTTGGTTCTCCCATAAGTAGCTAGTATTCAGCCTGTCACAGGTACATGAGGCTAATAGTTCAATCACTAGGGAGAAGGGGGAGAGGAAGATGAAAGGGCAGGAAATAGCTGTCATGGCCCCAAAGGAAATATTTGTAGGAAAAGGAGCACAACAGCAAATAAAGTGCTAATTAATGTCCAATTCCAGCACTGATATACAGACCACAGCAGTAGGCAAAACCCAGCCTTCTGTTCCACTGGCTGCTCAAGAGCTTTTGTGTTGCAGCTCTGTGCAAGCATGCATCTGTAAGTTTTGAATTTATAAAATTTTCCCATCCATTCCTGGACATATGTTCTCTCTTTAACTGGGTTTTCCTTTTTAGTTTAGACCTAGTCTTTGTCTCTGGAATTTATTTATTTATTTGGCTGGGGCTAGTCTGTCTGTGCTGATGCTAATTTGCTCAGTGCATCCTGAATTTATAGTAGGAGACACTGTAACTAGAAACATTCTGGGAGGTGCGGTGGGAAAAGGGCATATTTGATAAGCTGAAGAACAAAAAAAAGAGAATGAATTAGGAGATCAGACTCTCCCAGGTCTAACAGCGCTTTCATGGGAAATCCTGGAATTCACAGTCAAATTCAGGGGATCTGAAAAATACAGTGGCACTTAAGGTACTAATTTCCTGGCTTTGTCCAGCAGAAGGTATTGAGAGTGAACCTTCTATTGGGGAACACAATAGCAAAAGCAGCACTGTTTTTATGTAACATAGCAATCGGTACATGTTACTGACTAAATGTGATGTTAAAAGAACAAAAATGAAAGTTGAAATTCACAAAGGAATGTCATGATGTTCAATTATTTCTGGTGTTTAGTATCTGAGAATCACATCTTAAGGTACAATGTTATTTGCTGATGACTGAATGCCAGAAATAATAATCTGACATTAAGCTTTTGTGAATCTGACCAAATGATAGCCTAAAAAGGGAATTTTTAGAGCAGAGTGCATTTGTTTCAGGAATGCACAGCTTTTAGAATATAAATGACTGAAATATTATTCATTACCCCATAATCATAAAGGGAGCATAATAGTTATTAAATACAAAAAGCCCCTGCATTGAAACATACTTAAAGATATGTCTTCAACCAAGAGGAGACAAGAAACTTAAGAGTCAGAGTGGGAACATCTTTTTTTGCTATACTAGGTTGTCCATGGCAGCTTCATATGCACACAGTGGGGGATGTTACTTACAGTATAACACATATTGTAACTCTCAGGTCCAAAGAGGTTGGAATATCAGCGAGACTCCAACCTCCTCTACTCATGGCTAAAGGATGAGGGACAGGCTGTCCATGCAAGATGCTTTTCAAAAAGGAGATACTTTCACAGCTATAATCATAGCAAGAGTACAAGATACAGCTATGGAAATAATTTTCATTCCACAAGCCTTTTGGAGGGTTTATGTGTCCCTGATTCACACTATCAAGCTTGCCTGAGATTAAATTGTTTGATGCTAGCCAAAATCATGCATTGCTCTGGCATACCATGCCAGCCTCCTATGATGAGCGACTGTGTCTCTCCCTTTAACCTCTGGCCTTGTCTGCATGAGCAAAGTGCAGTATGCTCACCAGCGTGCCGTCTTCCTAACATGAGCGGCACAGCACATGTCCACACCAAATTGCTCCCGGGGGCAGCAATATTCCAGTTCATGAGATTACTTTGCTGTGAGCCAGTATTTGCCTCTCACCTTGCCAAGTGCAGCATCAGTGTAGCTGGAAGTCCCTGCTCTAATCAGGACAACCTCTGTGCTCACAGCCCTGCTCAGGGGGTCTGCTGCGGTCAGCTGGAGCGCACCTACCCGGGAATTACGATGGGCCGCAACTCTCAGATGTGTCAGATTAGCATAAAATGTAGCAGCTACAGGACCAGCTGCCTGAATCTTGTCTAGTGTTTAACAGGCTCCCAAGATGATGCTGTGACATGCTAAGTTTCCGTCTCAAGTGAGTGTCTACAGCAGAATGGTAACAAAAACCTTTCCCTAATTTTGTTGTGCATGACAAAGATGGGAAGTTTTAAACATACATATGTAAAAATAAAAATGGATCTCCTATGGTTGCATGTTCATACACATATTATGTTCATTTAGCACCATATGTTTATAATCTTGCTCTCAATGAATAGTTCAATGTGGTCTTATGGATCCGGCTATTCAGAGTCTTACGTATTATGTAATGATTTGCTCCTGTGCATGCAGATGTGTGTGAGACAGTGGCCAAGCAAAAATTTTTTTGCTCACATACCTGGTATTTTTTTACCCTATTTTGCTCAGACATGAAGGACTGCACAACTCTGAACTCCCTCAGGACCACTTGAGTTACATGCTATCAAGTGTTACCTATCTAAAATCATGGTACCAGATTCTGGCCTTTGACTAACATTTGGCAAGTTGCTTTCTGTAAACACCTTTCAAGTTCCCATAGCTTTGGAAAAAACTGGAACAGAATCTTTCTTGATTCTTTTACTACTTCCCTGAAGTCAATATTCACTTCCTTCAAATAAGCGAGACTTACGTGGATGTAACTGATGGGAGAAACTGGACCTTTGCGTTTGTAGCAACATAAAACTACATAAACTTGAGTTCATAGCCTTCCTCACACCCCCCTTCAGAGAAAAAGGGTACTAAACGTAAGGTCAGGAGTATAATCAAGAACATTTGATCCTTCTCCTTCTCTGAAAAGACTAGTTACTTTTTTTTCTTTTTGTTATTTTAATCTTACAGATTAAAAAAAAAAAAGATAAAAAAGATCTGCTGAGTACTTCAGTAAAGTAGATTAGGATGTTTCACCTTTCAGGAACAATTGCAATTCTGGTGAGGGACCTTTTGAGATTGTCTCCATTTGAGTTATTGCTTTGACACTGGGAGTGGCTTTTCAAAGGATGAATACAGAGGTTCAATAAACTTCATTTCCCGATGTCAAATGTATTGATGAAATTGAAGTGAAAAGCATGTGAGAGTTGAAATTTCTTTCCCAGGCTATGGATGTGCCTCTGACTGTTATGATGGTTCCTCCCCTGGCAGGAGTTCCCACAAGCTGGATAAACACAAGCATTCTAAGCTTAGCCTGGCTGATAAATACGCTGTTCATGGGTATGCTCCCATATCGTATAAAGCATTGGCAAAGTATTTGGATAAACACATCACTAGACAAGATAGCTGTGAAAGAAAAGAATGCATTTGCTTTTAAAACAGTGAGCACAGTTTACAGGCTTTAACGGATTTAAACCAATTATGAAACAAAGATCATTTGTTTTTGTGAGTGGAATATGCTGAGAAGGGTGTATTGTACGTGAAGTATATGTTGCTTGAACAGATTAAGAAGAAATAGGACAATATCTGTATATTCTATGCAATATATCATTGAAACTGGTCTCTCATGGCAGAGACTGACTGGACTTTGGCAAATAACATTTCTATAGTGACTTACATTCTAAATAGTGTACAGGATAGTAGAAGGAAACAAGAGCCTTCCTGTTTTCACAGTGTGCTTTATATTGTTTCTTTGCTGGTACTGAATTCACTTTTACTCTGGAAATTTTTACCAGAAGCTGGGATCTCCATATTTTCACAAGAATTTTGACAAGGTTGAACTTGATTTGGCCCCTCATGAACATTGAAGTATTTTTCAGAAAAAAAAGACAACGTGACAGTTTAGAATAATTCAGCCAGATGAAATTTTGCCATTTTTGCTGCCTACAATAATGTAAAATCAAAATGCAAAATTTCTATTTATGAAACTATAGAAAATATGATTTTTTTTCACAGGTAGGATTTTTTTTTTTTTGCATTAGCTATCCTATTATTAAATCATTTCTACTTACTATATTATTATGATATTTAATCTTCACATTACTATTCATTAGTTTCATCATAGCACTGAGAGGCTTCAATTAGGTTCAGGGTACCATGTGGCTTAATGGCTCAGCAAGCTTTTAGACTCCCAGTATCGGACCTTTTTACAACCTGACAATAAAAGGTAATTTGAAGAACAGGGTCTACAAAAGCCTTTTCAAGTACAGAGAGAAAGCAAGAGATACTGAATCTGAAGATTTAGTCTACGGTTGCTTTATATTTATTTTTAAATGACTTCTGGCTTGGCTCTCTTGTAACAACAACAAAAATTATATTACAATAAGGGATAGATACCTGACCTAAGACTGAGCTATCGTTGCCCTAGCACTTAAAAAAACAACAAAAAATACAAGAAGATACTGTATCTCCTCCCCAAAGAATTTACAAATAGCTATGGAAACAGAGGCTCAGAAAGAGTGAAGATCAAGTGGCAGATGAGAAGCAGAGCCAGGAGCAGAATCCATGTCTTTTAGTCTAAGTCCCTATCCATTATGCTCCTGCTATCTCTCCTCTCTGCAGATACAGACAATATATTCCTTACCTTAACTGAGTCCATGAAGTTTCTAAGGAAAGAGCTGTTTCAGGGAACACCAATCCTATTGGTTCAAGCAGAGCTGAGCGCTCTCCACGGTGGTGTTTTCAGGGCTTGTATGCCATAAAGACATCACTGGTGGGAGACAGGATCTTGCCTTGATAGCCCAACCTGTATTCTGCTCAGCACTGGGATAGAATAAACATTCTTAGTCTGAACAATTGTTGTTCAGTTGAATGTATTTGTGTGTACACAACAAGGTTTCTTAAGGCAACGTTGTTTCGGTTTAATTTCTGAGGATCTGAATGCCAAACGAACTTTTGAAGTTTCCAGTAAAATGGTATTTGAGTAGTCATTAGTGTGAGATGTAATCAAACAGGTCATTGTGGGATGATGAGATTGTGCTGCTTCTTTTAGTATGGAAGCACTGTATAAAGAAGTATATCTTAGGCGGTAAATAGGATGGAGCTAGTTTCATACTACAGAATATTTCTGATGCTTTGAACAAACAAAACATTTTGCATCTAGATTTTTCTCTTTTACTGTCCTTATAAAGGTGTAAATTACCCACTGATATTCATGCTATTGTCAAAATAGAAATTCACTACTGAAAGGAACATTTTTATACAGCTACACTTCTTTGAGATGTGGCTTCATGGCAGAATCAGATGGCATTTTTATGTCTGTCTCATACTCTTTTGAAGAAACAGGAACTCATTTACTTATTTTTATTTTCAGAGGGTAATGCTTTTGAAAATATATGTGAATTTCAACACACACATCCTCTTTGGAGACTAAAGCATTTATCTGGGATCTAACCCTACCCTAATTGGAACTCTGGTAAATATATTACAATTTGCAAAGCTGAAGAGCATAACCTAGAGCAGGTTTAAAGTTTTGGGTAGAAAACAAGACAGGTGGACTGGGGGTCAGCAAAACATAGGAACAAACACAAAGAAACCTGCAGAAAATTTCTGCATAAAGAACCACAAATATAGTATAGAAGCAAGGCAGGGCCTCAGGAGTGCCTTACCTTTGGACACATCATTATATGTGCAAGGGACAAAACAGCTTTGCAAAAATGTTTAGAAGACATAACATTCCTAAAAAGAAACAAAACATATATATCTGCATGCTGAAGAAGGGAAGTCACAGAAACCACTCAAGGACAAGATGCAATGACTGAAATGTTTTCTTGAACAAAAAGAGAATCCTTATAACTTCTGGAGTACAAGTGGCAGCTGAAGTTGAAGGAAAGGGTTTAAAAAGAAACCCTAGCCATAGTTAATATCAGCACGTAAAACCTCAAAACATACTGAGGAAATAATTTCCACTCTGGATGAATATCAGGTAGATGTAAATTAGTAATATTAATATTTTTTGAAGAAAAAAAAAAAGAAAAAGCTTATAATAAGTGCAGGGAATATAATATCTATTTTATGGCTGAAAGCATGTCAAAGAATAGGTCTCAATGAGAGAGTTTATACTGTAGAAGGACAGAAGTCAATAAAGATATAAAGTCAAATGTAGATAAAGAAAACAAAATTAAATGAAAATATATGAGGAGAAAAAATAAAAGTTGTATTTTCAGACAGAAGATATATTCCATAAATAAAATGTTAATAATAAGAGAAACAGACAAAAAGAAGTTAGAACAAAGACTGGAGTAAGATTTTGTTCCTGCAAATATGCTCAAGAAAAACCTTAGAGCCACATTCCTGTGGAAAACAGTCAAATAAAAATCCCCAGTGACATGACTGAATTACAACACCCCTGAAACATTTCATCAGCTCAAGTGTTAATATATAGGTCAGACCTAGAGCTTATATGATATGATGCTAAAACCAGGGTTACTGTAAGTTCTTATGTCTATTATGATCCTCTGTGACAGAGGATCACACAACTTAAAGTGTTTGCACCCCAAAGTCAGTAATAATGGCAAAACAGGGGTATCTCATTAAGTTGCTCCTCACTCCTATAAAATGGCTATTCAGAAAGGGTGGACCTATAGGAGAACCAAGAGATACCATCTGCTGTTCCCATAAAAGTGGGAGGGAAAGAGATAGATGCTGCTCTCCCCTGGCCAAAACAACAGCTGATAGAGGAACCAATGTTTCAGGCAGTGTTGCTGGCAAAGACTGAGCAGAGCAACACAAGTCTAAAACCCACGAGGCTTTTTGGAGACTTACAAGACAATATGGACAATTTCAGAAGTTACTCTTGTTTCCTCCTTTACAAGCTGTTTCTCTTCATTTTAGTTAACCTACTGGTTGCTACCCTTAACCCAGAGCTTTCCTTAATCACCATGCAAGGCAGTGATAAGATGTTATTTACCCTTTCTCATTGAGTCAATTACTGCACATACGTTGCTCTTATAATCAGTAGGATTATTTGTTTCCCCTGTTCTGCAAGAAAGCCATTGTAGAGTCTCACTCATCTGGTTAGAAACTTCCTTTTAAATTCCTGCTAATGCTTTTTTCCCCAACCACTTGATGTCTGTATATTTGTATGCCAACAGTGTCTTTTTCCATAAATAGCTCTTCTCCAACCTCCAGTCTTTCCCTTGGTGTGGTTTATAAAAATATTTTTATTTATTCATTATGTTTAATGTTGTAACCACCACAAATTATAAAAGAAATAACATAGCATCTAATGTCTGTTCCCAGCACAAAGGTCTTTCCAAGATCCAGGACATGCAACTCCACCTTCAGCTCTGCAGTTGTAACAGGCACAATTCAATTACAGTGAGATTTTCTGTAACTGTTGATGTTATTTTCTTTTGCCCCGTTGCAACTGAAACAACTAACTTTTTTCATAAGTAGTCTGTATAGCAGTGGAAGGGAATTACCCTCATACCACTCAAAAGATAATCCAGTGTCAACTCACCCATCTAGAATATGATACCATTGTAGAGCATTTCCTTCATGGGAGTCCCACAATGAAATCAAGCACATTGTCTGTCTGCAGGTAGATCTGTGCAATAGATCATCTGCTCCAATACAATGAAAGTAATCCTAAACTATAATTGTAGCAGGCATAAATATCTGCTGTGCTGGATGCACAGCATCTAATTCTCATTTATGCTCAGACTTGCTGATGTTACATTGATAATGTAAGAGAGACATAAGAAAAATGAGTAAGTATTTACATTCACTTTAGGATGTAAAGTGCCTTCCCTTCTTTGGCATTGTTGACACACTGGTAATGTGCTGTAATAATGGCCTAAGTGTAAAGGAGAATTTGGTTTATATTCTTTATCTTCCTCAATAATGTAACATGTACAAAGAAAACCCAAGGTGTTTCATGCTATATCACTGACAGTCATGAGATTTGAACTTATCAGTGGATAAATTGCAATATAGTAACTCCAATAGCAGACATAGCAGACAAACAGCTTAGAGGGGAATTTTTTGGTAGTAGTTGGCTGTGGTTAAGTGAGTTGCACATGCAGAAGAAAGGGAATGGCACTGGGAAAGCCACTTTCATTTCTGCCCCCAAAGTGCCAGTTCCAACTAATTAGATAAGCTCTCCAAGCAGACCTCTCTTGCATGATCACACTATCATCTGGTATGATGATTTTTCCATAAAACACTTTTCAGTAAGTAAGTTTTTTTTTTACTTCTAGAAAGCCCTAAGCAGAGATGTCTAGGATGGGGAACAAGAAATGCCAATGACATAAAGCATTTCTCTTACAAACAGGCTTGGCTGGGCAGGTTTTTCTCATGATGCATCTAATAAAAGTCAGGTAGTCTTTGGCAATTCAGAATCTTCCTTGTGGCTTGTCCTCATCTACAGGAAAATTAAATTCTTAAATACTTGTTCCTCCAGCTCCCTCTCCAGCCCTCTTTTCTTTAGGGCAGCTTGTTATGGTGCTTTTAACATAAGCATTACCATGTGCTGGTTTCTTCCAAGATCCATCCTCTATTCTTGTCCTCCTCTTTCCGCCAGTCCTCAAGATGAGCTCATCTACAAAAGCGTAGATTGCATTTTAAAAGATAAATGGGAAGCTGTGGGTGTCCAAGGCAGCCTGCTTCATCTATAGGAATGTGATTAGACTCAGCCAGTGGAAAGTGCAACTACTTAATGCTTCCTAACCTATGAAAGGATAGAGAGCTCCAGGAAACGTCAATCATGTTTAGAGGAGGTAAAAAAAAAAGATTACAATTCAAAGGGTTAAAACAAAGTTGACTTCTGAATCCTCCTTTTTTCCTTTCCCCTGGGTTAATGACAACGGGGACTGTATATGTTATGACTTATGGCATTACTTCAGCTTGTTTTCATGGTCTGCCAGTGGACAGGAAAGTGTGGAGCAATAATATTGCAGTATTTATTCGAAGACAATAAGCAGTCATTGCTGAGCTGGGGAAGCCAGGCCATGTTTATCTTCATGGATTTAGTCAGCTGGGAGATGAATAAGAGCCAAACTTGAACAAGCAAACATTTGCCTTCTTCTCCACAATGCGGCTATTTCACTTTGCATGGCTGAAGACATAAATCTTTCTTCAGTGGCAAGCAAACAGCTTCAGATACATGGCACTAGCTAGGTGTCACAGGACATCAACTGAATACTTGTGACCCTGAGTGTTCAAGAAAACAACCACAATCCATCTTAAAACAAAAAATGGCAACAATCTTATAACGCTTCAGCAGCAAACAATAAAAAGCTGTAATTCCTTCTGTGAACTGGTCTCTGACTAAATATCAGCTGTAAAAATGACTTCCTATCTATTGTTCTGCTCACAAAAGGAATTATAGGAAATTATTGATTGTAGCAACCAATTGTTGCAGTGCAAATACAGAAATAAGGGTTCCAAGCAGGTATAAAGCAATTTAACTTCTATTGATGCCTTCATGTGGTGACATGGAATGTTTCAAAAAATCTCCCATATAGGCTAAAGACATAATGATTTCATTGATATTTTCTTGATGCAGGAATTAAAAATTCTGTACCATCTTGGATAGACAGTCAGTCTGGCGTCATAAAGGATGGAGGGTGAGAATAATATTATGGGACCTCGGTTTTTTAAGTCCTTGTGCAGTACAATTCAGGGAGTGTAAAGTTGTTGCATTTCCAGATGCATTTCATTGCTCCTGGAGTCACAGCAAGATGTCATTAGCTTTCTTTTAAAAAGACTATCTGTTTTAGTCCTAGTATTTCCTAAATATCTTGCATACAAAACCCTGAGAATAACCAAACAATGGTGCTTCCCTCAGTTGGCTCACAGCCTGAATCAATAGAGAGCTGAGGTATGCTTTGCCTTTTACCTTTCATGTTTCATGTGTTAACTCTTGTCAGTACATACACAGGTACTTTGGCATGGCTGGCAGGATAAAACCTGTGCACCCATCTCAGTGACCCATTCCCTTATCCCTGTGGAAAATAAATCTAAGTGTATGAGTTTTAAAGAAATGGTGACCCTGCTAGTCAGTCTCCTAGCGCACATGATCTGCCCCGCAGTACGTATTACAAACTAACCAATCTGTTTACCTAGGAATCAAAACACTGGGTCAGACAATGCTACTTGATTGGAACTGTATGCAAGGATGGGAATTAGGATTTGGCTGTGGGTAAGTCTGAGAAGAAATGTTTCTGGAGCAGTTCGCTATATGACTCCCCATTTCTCCCAATTATAGGAAGAAAAGAGATGATGGAGAGGCATATAACCAACTGCCTTGGGAACACACCAAGGATCACATTTCATCTTATTTTTTCTCAAAGTGGGAGTCATTTGGCAGCCATGCAGAAGCATTTTAACTAAGGCTAGATTGTTTCTGCTACTTGCTCCTTTTTAACTTTCACTTATTTACAAGACATTCATTGCCAAGGATCAAGCCCCAAGCAGCCAGACCCTCTGTTGCTGTAAATAGTTGGTTACAAAAATGTCCAGGAGGAGAAGGCAGATGGTACGTCCAGGAGTATAACGCAATATATACTGTGATCTGCCTACTGTGTCTTCCCAAACTGTAGGTGAGATATTGTGTGAGCAGCTGTTAGAGATGTGGGAGGGGAGACAGCATGAAATGAAATGGATTAATAAAAACACAGAGAAAAGTACACAGAAATGTTTTCTAGTAATGAGAGTATAAAAACCTCAGCAGCTCCCCTGTACCAAACATAATGTTCCCCCTCATACGCACAGTACATAAAATGGCTCCCCCCTGCCTTTGGGGCTTCCTGCTGCCAAACACACAAGCTAAAGTGCTGTACTTTCACATCGGGAAAGAGCAAGTGGCCCAGAGCCATTACTGGGGTGTTGAATCCAGGCTGGCATATATGTTAGGCCGTATATTCCTTTAGCATTTTCAAACTGTTTATAGTTGGAGTTGTCATCCACTGGAATTCTTTCTGACCTTCCTGCATCTAAACTTTAGTCAGACATCCATTGGGAACTGGATCCTCTTACCTCTTGTGGTCACTTTGCTGTCTCTTCAAATGCTTCTTTGGAGTCCGCTGGGCTGAAAAAGAGGGATTCTTTTGCGCTGACAGTGATCTTTATGCACAAGTGCATGCAAATTCCCCACTTTTTGCTTTTACAAAACCATGTGCACCTTCTCTGATTTCAGCAGAAAGCTCAGGGACATACAGGACATAGTAAGAGGCAGAGTTGATAGAAGAGGGTGAGAAAGGTGTTCCCGGATAAAGATAGCTCTTTCCCTCCTACTGTATTTTTAAGGAACTGAAGGGCAGTCTCATTCATTCACTTTCTCTTCTGCAGAGAAAAAAAATGTCCTTCTTTGCACCTTCTTAATGACTTAAGTAATGTAGGCAGCCTTAGCTTTTTTATCTGGAAATGTTACTGGCCCTGGTTTGTACAAGGTAGTATTCCTCTGAAACAGAAAGAGGTTCTGGATTAAAATCTTAATCTATTATCTTCCAGCCACAATTGTCTGTTGGGAGTTTTGACCCATCTGAATGAGAGAGCTGAAACCTATTTGAACTTGGAAGTGAAAAAGAAAAAATAGGAAGCTCTGTGGCCTCACTTTCAATATAAAATCTACCCCTTACCTTAAAATGCAGCTCACTTCTGAAAAGAGACTTTATCAGCATTACAGGATTCCACAAGTATTGAGTTTCATTGATAGCCGGATCATTTGTTTGCAGTTTTATAAGTTTTGTTATCATTTCTGCAGGTAATTTAATATGAGTTACTTATGTGAATGTACTATTCCTTCTTTCTCTCAGTATCCCCAGGCTGCTTAGAACAGACGTGGGACTGGCTGCTCTCTGTCCAGCGCAGGGCCCCCACGATGCCCCGGTCTTTGCATTGATGTCTCTGGGACACATCTGTAGGCTGTAATGGTCACAGAGATTCCTTGGGTCGGACTGAAGCTTAGTGAAAGTGCATGATGGTGTGCCAGAGAAGCTGGATTTCAGTTCATGTCCTCCAAAATATTTGCTCTGCAAGACCAGGAAAATTGAGAAACTATAAAAACATATGCCTGTTTACAGGATTAGTAAATGTGTCTCACAGTGAAAGGGAGCAAAGGAAGGGACTTTTTATACTAATGCTTTTCAGAACTGAGCTGCACCTCAAGACAGACGTGAGTAAGCAGACAGATGGAGGGAAATACCAAAGTTTTGGGAGTGTGTGGAACCTTCACCTGGCCACTCACAGCTGATGAATTCTAGTGCAGGCTATGATTAGGCGATTTCTTGCCCTTGTTTCCTAGTGCACTCAGAGAGAAGTCAACAGAGAAAAAGGCCCTAATCGCCTATATTCAAATTAAGAACAGCTTAATCCCCATTCTCCTATAATTTGTGAAGAAATGATGCATAATAACCTGAAAGTTACCAGCCATTATATATGTTACTACATACAATGGGTAAAATTAGACATAAGGTAAAAAGGGCTAGATAATTTGTGGTGTATTTGAATGACTAACTTCCATTAACTTTTCACTGAAAAGTATACACATTAAAATATGTCATTTAAAGTGCTGCTTGCACTTTTGAGATTAGGTTTTAGGTCATCTTGAAAATTTTAGCTGATGTGTTTTAAGTTAGATTATCAAAAAGTCAGGTCTGTCCATGAAGGGAATTTAGTTCAGAATTAAGCACAAAAAGCACTTTTTAATGTGGAATAGGAATGTCCACACATAAAGAAGTATCCACCATGCTATAATTCACACTTTAGCTTTTCCCACACTTCTTCAAATAGGCAAATCCTCGTTCAAATCCCATTTGTGTCACTTTGAAAAATGTACCTTTGATTCTTCACAAAGTAATCTGGTTTGAGCAGAGACATGTGTCAGTCCACACGATATGAACTACTTTTCTTTAACTAGCTGGACATCTCATCAGCAGGACTATGAGCTCAACTATCAGGACATGGTCTTAACTGGTTAGCAGCTTAAGCCCGTGCAATCTAATAAATGCAATCCTTGTCATTAAGAACACAAAGAAAACTCTTAACCACTTACCCATTACTCCACTGATCTTTACTATCTTGTTACAGATGAGCTGTCCTCATAATTCCTGCTAAAAGACATCAGTCTGAAGAAGGAGGTGGGATTTGGGTCTTACTTCACTTGTTGTTAGGGCAAAATGCAGAACTGTTTTTTGGAAGAGGTAGGTAAAAGCTTCATAAGGTTCATTTTAGGGAAAAAAATGCACAGAATATTGAAATACTCTAATTTCACAGATATCTGAAATCCCTATTCAAGGAAAGACTTGATACTTATGTATGTCCCTGTAACTGGGACCTACGTCTATTTTTAATGACCTTATCAGCTCTAATGCAAAAGTTTTATCTGAAAGTAATTACAAAGGTATGCAACAGATGATAGACAAGATTACCTTTCCTCCCCACCCCCTTTGTTAAGCAGGTGTCCTCTCCCATTATAAACTGGCTGGCCTATTTTATACAAATGGTCAGATTAGGCTATCATAATGACCTCTTCTGGGTTCAAAGTTGCTTACTCTAAACTGTATACAAAAAAACTAGCTTTTATTATACCTAATTCATTATTTTTAACATGCCAACTAAACAAAACCATGGTTACATAAACCAGACGCACAGTCTACTCCACCTCAGTGTGTAACTCCGACGGTTTAAAGGCCAGATACAGTGGGCTTGATAAGATCTATGAAAAACAATATAGATTCATTATACATTGGCATAGATTCACTCAAGACACACCAATTAAGACCCAGTAAAGTGAGGTTCTGATTCAATATATTTATTTATTTCATCACTACTATTGAGTAGCTATAGGCATAGAAAATTAATGAAAATGATTTTTAAAAAACCTCCCTACTTCTGGCCAAGCAGACATTCGATATTTTCCAGGCCACACAGGCACTATGGGGAGTGATGCTGAGCCAATTAATATGCACAAACTAGCAGTGCTGGGAAGTAAATGGCAGCAGTACCTGAAGAAAGTACTCAGGTAGAAAGCAGCAACATTCACACTTAAAACAATGTTAGAAATGATACAGGTGATGGATGAACAGAAATGTGACTGAACAACACCACAGCAGGCCACTAGCTGTAAATTAAAATAATGGAACAGGTATCAAGGTAGGATTAGGAACAAGGAGCAAAAGGGCTGGAGTAATGACCAAAAAGCAGCCAGTCAGAAGTGTATTAGAGGCACTGAAGCAAAGAGGATAGCGGAACAAATACATCAAAAGGATCTACTTCCTAATACGAAAGGAAGATGCAAGAGAAACCATGTGTGTGAGTGGGATAAAGGGAAGTATTTTGTTCTTGAAATAAAGTTGCATGTGGAGAAGGAGATATTAGCAACATAAAAAGATAGAACATCCGTGTCTGTGAAAAGCAGACAGGGAAGTCCCGAACAGGAGGGAAAAAAACATCAGAGAACACCATCAGATAATCTTACCACTTAAACAGCCATGCATATTTATCTTATTTTATCATATTAAAAAATATTTGTCATGGTATTTTGAATAAATTATTAGAAACATTTTAATTGGTGCATTTCTTCTGTTTTTGAACCTTAGGGTAAAATCATGGCAAAATTCCCACTGCCTTTAATTGATCCAGGATTTCCCTCCCTAAGGTTTTCTCATCCACACTTTTAATTCAACAGCTACCTCAGTTACCACACACTTTCATGTTACCTACGAACACGTATAAAAAGCAGTACAGATAAAGCAGCCTTTCATGAACAGACAAGAGTTACGAAACTCAAATTCTGTAAATATGTAAGTGTATCTTAATTTTACTTCCATGAGTAGTAAAATCAATGAAATCAATGAATCACTCCTATTAGTAAAGCTAAGCATATGCATGCATAAGTGTTTGGAAGACTGGGGCATAATTATGTAATTGCTGTATCTGATGCAATATCACTGCATACCTTAAGATCAGATTACATGTTTTTGTCTGTCTGAAGGATCAAAGCTTGCACAATTTAACTCCTAACTTGGATGCTATTCTTGGCAACAGCATTTATACAAATGCCTTTTATCAACTTCCTTGGCCTTCTATTTCCCTGTGAAGATTTCTGCTGTGCCATAGGAAACATGTGAGATATTTCAAATGTAAGATTTCTGCCAGCCAGTGATTTATTCCATTGATTACATTGTCATGTAACGGGAAGAGGCAAACCATTTTAACTGCTCATATAAACTGCAGTGTTGAGCTGGATTCTTATTTAATACAATAAATTTAGTTGCTGCTTTGTACAAGTTGTCTAATTCATTCCACACATTACTACTACAGTACATTATATCCACTTCGGTCCCATACAGTATATTAGGACAACAATGGTGACCACTAACTTGCATCTGTCTAAATAATTCAAAAGGAGGGAAGGATGTGCAGTGTGTTGCTGAGTGATTTTATCTGTCACAATTTTATGTCAATTAGGTACTTCATATATTTAAAACAAAAGTATAATTTTTCAATCTTGTGTTACACAAGTCTGTTTTCCTGATGGTTACTTCTTCACATTGCTAGTTAGTTCATTCTAAGAAAAATCTTTCTGAACCATTACTATTTAGTAATTAGCACTAGGCTGATCCACATACAATATAATAGTACCTCATAGAATACTCTGATTTCAAAAAGCTTGTGCCAAGACTTCCCTATACCTCTAAACACAGGTTTTGGGAAGGACAGCTCCAGAAAGAGTGTTGGAGATGGGAGTGTAAGATTCATAATAGAAAAAAGCAGAGTATTTCATTTTGTTCTTCTAAAACTGAAGATTCTAAGAGACTGTGGTAAGTTAACAAGACCTTGGATCAACATAAACTAGCATAGGCAGAGAAACTATAAGCTATCAAATTAGTAACCTGTCAGCTGACCTCACACATGAATGCTTTTATCCTGTTGCTTTTGCAAAGTAAAATGGCTTAACTGAGGAATGGAAGCTTATTAAGCCATAGTGAAAACCTGTACCTGCTCCAAAACAAAAGCCCCTAAATAGGCCGTAGTCTGTGATCCAGGAGCTCAAAATTGGAGTCGTCTTCAAAGTTTGGACTTCCATCTGAATTATTATAAAGCAGAGGATTTGGAGGTTTGATTTGGTCCATAGCAGGGTTGCTGAGCTCTCTACAGCTACAGCACTGGTAGATCTGCAAGCCTGTGGAAGTGGTCGGTAAGCTGCTGAAGGACTTCATTAAACTCAGGGGGTGTTTGGACCCACAGCTTTAGACTGACATTTGCTTTCAAGAAAAGTTCCCAAATACCACAGAGTCAGGAAGGAAGAATTTGCTGCTTGCAGACAAAATAGGAATCCCTGCGCTTTTGGCTGTCTTCCTTTTGCATGATTTTCTGTAGACATTCCCTGTCCCATCAGTTTTTATTGATGCAAAAAAGGGAGCTCAGTGAGCACATATATTCTCCTCAGGAAAAAAAAAAAAAGAAAGCAAAAAGGAAGAAAAAACCCTAAAGCACTTCCTTTATTCATGGGCACCCTGGTAAGTGTTGACCCTACAAAAGTTTGGGGCTCTGGAGTCGGGTGCTAGCCAACCTTCAGAACACTTGAATTCAAGTGCATTTCTTTTTTTGATCTAAACAAGGCTGTTTCCCTCCTCCTCCCCTTTGTCTGATAACTTTACTGCACATTACATTATTTAGAAAAATGTCACTGGAGGAACACTCTGTGTGGTCTCATAAAATATTAACGACTCCTGAAAGAAAACTTGAAATCAAGATGCTCTTTCATGCTGGGGTATGTACGCTATTTTGTTGGCTTCCTCCCCCTCCCCATGGAGTCTGAATTGCCTGGCTGTCTTTCCCTTGATATGAGCTGCCCCTTACGTTTGTCATATTCCTGGGAATGGAAAAGGGGCTTCAGAGAACAAATGGTATTATGCTGATGGTAACCAAGAGGTGACCTGTCTCTGCAGCAACAGCTTCTACAGATGCTAAGCTCAAGTCCTGCGTAGTCATTTATTTTTAGGTTAATGTCAATGAACAAGAACAGTGAAAGAGGGGAAGGAAATAAAAAGCTAGAACAAGCTGATTTCTCAGTCAAACACAGATTTCTGGCAATGACTGATTTACTGTTTTAAAATATATCTGAAGAGACAACAACTGGTTGTAATTCTTTTAAGAAAGGGGAAAAAAAGAAAAAAGTACCCACCAAAAAAACCCTCCATGTAAATTGAAAAGCAGTCTACATGGGGGAAAAATAATCTGACCGAAAACTAAGGGAAAGTAAATCTTCCCATAGTAAAGACCTATAAATTTAGAGGTGGACGGCAGTCCTGAGTAAAGAATACCGACATTTTAAGTGAAACATTTGCTGGCAAAGTGGCCATCGAAAGCGGTTATTGAACGTCTTGCAAGAGAGCAAATTGTAGACTAGAGGTCTTTCTTATATTTTGTAGCAAAGCCAACTTCCATTGATACCACCTCGATGTCAGCCCCTTTCTGCAGCCATTTGTAAAAAGGCTTGTGATGTGAGATTGATGACTTAAATACTTCATCAATCAATGCTTTAGCCAATGTGTTGTTCAGTGATTGGTGGAAAATTCAAGTAATCCATCTTACCCCATCACCCTTGTTCTTTATTCTCTTCAGGTATTTTCATTTTTTTTTCTTCTTTATTTGTTCACTTTCACTACACTCAGAGAGGGAAGCTGGACCTGCAGGGAAGGTCCTGATGCTATCCTTGAAAACCTAATCATTGCAGTAAAACTCTTAAGTGCAGAGTGTTAGTGAATTAACTGAACTTTTAATGATCCTAGAGGTGATCTTGGTGCATATGGATTAGCAAAGCACTGGGTTAGGCTGAAATTTGTGCCATTTTGTCAAATTAAATATGTCAAGCATCCTGAATCATTTATATAATCAACAATAAGGCAGTTATTTCTGGTGAATTAATCTGCTAAGGAGCTTTAAGGAAAGAAATAGGTATGATGCAAAACTAAAAAAAGAGTGTAAGGAAACAGAAAAGAGGTTAGGTTGTTCATTTTGGCATAATGGAAGGATATTCATTGCTCAATGAGCGAATATCCTTGGCTTGTGGGTGAATATTTATATTGATATCTGGTACTCCTAATTTTATTCTCAACAAGGACTTACATTCTTAATTGCCTACTTGAAATTTTAGTACAGGTTATAAAGCCACAGCATCAGTCAGTAGGATTTATTCATCTGGACTTTGCTTTTGCATCTAATAAAAACAGTTTCTGATATAAGGGAAAAAATCTCATTTTTTTTAAAGGTCTGAGGTGGCAAAGCATTTATGTACCCGCTTAGTTTTGGGTGTGTGTGTAGTTCATTTCACTTTGTTGAATCTAGTGTGTTTGCTTTTTGAGTTTATTGTTGCAGGAGATAAGAATGAAGTTATCCTTAAGACAGAGCTGTCAGGAAATGTTTGATTTTCAATGAAAATAGTTTATACGTTTTTTAAAACAGAAAAGGGGTCAAGAGGGAAGTGGCTACTTCATACATTTCAGCTTTAATTCAAGCTTCTGAGTGCAGCGTATTGCTAAGTTGATATTTAAGAGACATTTGATACTCTTTCACCTGAATAAAGGCAGATTTCTTTGTGTGCATTTGTGTGTTCATAAATGAGCTGCTTGATGAATCAGTTCTGTCATTAGAAGGCAGATAAACTGCAGGGAGGGAACAAAGTCATCATTTCTACCTCTGTGAAAATGATGGGTTTTTTTAATTATTAAAATGCAATTATTTCCATTATTGATGAGTGTGATACTCAGGACAGCATCAATACAAACTGTCCAGGACACACACTCACTTGGATCTCAGGCTGGTCTGGCTGCAATAGAGTATTGATGCCAGTGTTCGTTTCACTTCTAATTCACATAATGGATGAAGACTTAAATACAATCCATGGCAAATTAGTACCTAGGAGATTGGGTTTATTTATTTATTTATTTAATGTGTTTATTTTTGTTACATGTGAGGCCTTCCACAATACCAAAGCAGGAGACTTTCTGTATTAAGGCAATTAAAGAGCACTAGCATTTGAAACATAACAGCTGATTAATATTTGAGGTTCATTATCTTGGCTCTATGAAATTTGCCACCAATGCAGGTGTCAAGTTGCTTTCTAGTCCCTGTATTCTGATAGTTGCTTCAATTTTCCCCTATAATACATACATAGATTAATTCACACACCCATGCACTTTTAAATATATAAATAGATAAACAATTATTTTCATTCTCAAAAACTGTTTTGCTGCTAGTCTCATGTGGTGTTTACAAATCAGACTGGGAGACTGACACTATTCATGATCTGACTCTGTGAATGAAGATGTAGCTTCATTCATTTGGATCTGATTCATGAAGACATTTGGCCCTTAAAAGTATTGAGGCATAGGAAGTAGAAGCCTTTCTATGTAACCCTAGGTGGGGGCAGAAGGGATGCTCGTGGCCTCAATGCCTCTCTCCACCTGGCCAGTACATTCCTCTAGTCTGTCCTGTCTCTGCCACTTCCTGCTTAAACATTAACAGCTAGAAATGAAATGCCCATAAATGCAATTTATTCCACGAGTCTGCAAATCATTATCTGGACACTGCAGGCTTTTGTGGATATGCAAATGCCTCAAATATTTGGAAGCCTTCCTGAAAATGTCTGTATCCAGTCCAGCTGAGAGGCAGGTGAAGTGTGTGCAGAAGGCCTATGTCTAACTCAAGGGCTTCTGGGTCTGCCCTGGAATGACAGGAACCACATTGGGTGAGACCTGAAAATGCGGTAGGGTCCCTCCGTCAAGTTGCCAGCCTGCATTCCTCGGTTTCTGTGAGAATCAAACTCTGGGCTTTTAAGAAAAAAAGCTGACCCAGACTCACCATTCCAAAGACACCCTGCATGCTAGAGGCTCCCTCATTTTGTTATAAAACTTGGCATGCACACTTATGCTTTCTTAAAACTGCTCCCCCCACCAATAAATTAATTTATAGCTAGTGACTCTTTTCAGCCCTCTGTATAATCACATTTACTATCATCAAAAGGGCAACCAAAGATGCATCTTCTAATACAACATATTCCATTTTTCCTCTTAAGATTGCCTATATTCTAAGTCAAATATAGGTCTTTCCTTTTATGCTTTCTGCTACAAGTTGAAAACATCATCTGTACAAAGCAGTGACGAAGACTGTTTTTGACTGAAAACCTGATGTAGGCAGGTTTTCTTATAGACAGGGGTTTGGCTAAATACACAAAAGCAACTGTGCAAAACAACCAGTACAATTCTCTATATCAAGAGTAATTAAAAGCCTTCATTAAAAATGTGACAACCAAATCATTTTATATTAGACAGAGAAACCCCTATCGACACCTTGAAAATAATGAATAAACAGAATGTCAATTCATTAACATTTGCTATTCAGACTTTGATGCATACTCTTAGCTCTAAAATCTGCTCCTGGATACACACAGGAAACTCCTATTGAAGTCAGTTGGAGTTGTTTATGTGTAGTTGGCAGCAAATTTTGGCCCTTAGACATTTTTTAGTGTTCATTTAAGAGAGTACAGGCTAGTATAACCCTCAGTTTAACCCTATATTTGAAGAGATTGCTCTCACTGGATCCAAACTTCACCGCTGTGATCCATTCTCTTAACATAGACCAGATCAGTTCCTACACAACCTAGTTAGACAAAAGTGGCAATGCAGTTGCTGTATTCCCTTTCTGCATAGGGACATGTTAACAATAAAAACTGATAAGCCAGAGTGGGTTGAATTCTTCCTCTCTGCTATTACACAGTTTAATCTCTGTTGTTTAGGAAAATAGGTTATAATTATTCCAGCAGCCTCTAAGGTCCTCTGGTCATGATAGGGCACGTTGTCATAGACACAGTACAGATGCATACCATTTCACTTACCGCAGAGTGGCACAGACGGGGATAAGGCAGCTGTTCAAAAGACTGGGGTAGAAGAAGCAGATCTGAGGAGCGATGCAGATTTTCAGTGAGTGTATTCTCTGTACATCTCCCAAATTGCCTTTCCCTAAGGATTCTCCTTAGATCCCATCTCTCCCCTTCTCTCATCCTCCTCCCAGTGCCCTCCTGCAGCTCTTCTCCCTTCCTCTCATACCAGCAGGGCACAGCTGTGGTAACGTGGTGCAGAGAGTTACCTGTGGTTGTAGCACCATAACCTCTGCTCTCTTCTCTGTGGATTGCTCTTCCAGGGAGCATGCTGAGCAGGACCAGAGAGCGGCAGGATGGCCTGGAAGTGATGTGCCCTCGGGGAGCAGCTCTCCTTAGCTCTGTGAAATGTTGGAGGAAGAACTGAGACCTTTTAGGAGCTCCAGGATCTCAGGTGGAGGTCCTCTCCTTGGAAAGCTGCTCCACTTGGTGAAACTGGATGGTTGCATCCACCCAGATGGAGGGGTAGCTAGGAAGCAACTATAATGCTTGCAGGTTAGAAGGACTCTTCATTGTCTGTGCAAATAATCAATGCAGTGTGAATAGAAATAGAATAGAATAGAATAGAATAGAATAGAATAGAATAGAATAGAATAGAATAGAATGCAGAAATAGAGTTGCACTACTACATTTATATGGGAGCAGGGACACGAATAGTTGTTGCTTTTTAGCATTGCCTCTCTTCAGTGCTTCCATCAGTTGAAATAGTGTTTTCGTTTTTCCACCATTCAGTTGGCAACCACTTGAATACATTTTGTGCTGCATGTTTTCATTTACACTTCTCCCTGCTGCATTTCCAATGAACACAGCTGCACTATGGTTTACAGTGCGAGATGCTAGGGAACCAGCTGAGCAGTTTTGTGCACCATCAGCAATCATAACTTTTCCTTATGACGCAATAGGGATTTTCCCAGCCGTGAAACCCACAGATATTTTTTCTGTGCTTGGAAGCCCAAGTTTACCTAAGCCTCCCAAGTCTGATATTCAACGCTGATGAGCCATAACAGGTATAAACATATGTCCATGGTTCATGGCTTGCCTGAACATCAATGCAGTATAAAGTGCCATAGCACTTGGAACACTGTTGGATATGAGAGGTCCAAAAAGAAAGTGAAGGCCAATTTTTGATTACCTGCACAGCAGCATCCTGCATGCTATTCCTGCTTAATAAGTCTGGACTATATTTCAGTTACAGTCCAAGGTTTTACACATGTAAGAGAATAATGCTTTGCACATCAAAATCAACATTTTGCTTGTAATGGTAGGGAGAAGCATCACTTACAAGTATGTTTTTAACTTTAGCCTCATTTTTAGGCATGAGGAGATGCTCGGCTTCTCTCTGTGTTGGCTCCCAAATATTAGGAATTCATTTTAAATAAATCTCTGATGCAAAATCATATCATTTTCATGGCAGTACTTTCACTGGTGTTAATTGCTATACACTTAAAGCAATCCCTAAAGTATAACTTAAATGCCGATTTTTTATTTCTTCCTCTAATTTTTAATTCCTTCATTTTAACAAGTACTAGCCAATGATAGTCTTGCTATTAGATTTAACGGTTAAATTTACAGTTTTAAACTGTTTTTATGACATTCAGCTACATCAAGGTGACAAGTCTACTGGTAAAACAACAATTTAAGTACTGCATTTACAGTCAAAAACATTTTTTGTCACTCCTAAATTGACAAATTTCAATTGCTCCTTATTGTTAAAAACAATTTTTAAAATTACATAGGGAGAACATAACAGTCTCTGTCACTGTGTAATTAAGTCCCTTGAACTGTTTGCTATATGTAGAAATACTGTATTATAAAGTGTTAGTTACCGTTAAAAAATTACCAATTACATTTATAGTGAAAACCATTAAATTCATTTACAGCAAAACAGTTAATTCACTATGTTTGTGCATAAAACTGCTGGTAATGTGACACAAAATGTAGTTTTCATTTTGAACTCTGCAAACTTAGTAAAATTATAAACAGGAAGATACAATGAAGCTAATGAACATCTGAAATACTTATATTCAATAAATGGCTTTACCACTGAAAAAGATTTCTGCTGGAGAGACAGTTTGCTGGTTTATATCACAGTGAGATTCTCTGGTTTAATGAGGAATTCTGAAAAACATTAAGAAGCATCTGACTCCTCCTGTAAGGCTCCAGTTCAATTATGGGGTGAAATACATCTTGATTTCCAGCCTAATTTTAAGTATATTCCAGTGCTTTGCTGGTCTTGGTCACATAAATGTGGAAGGTAGGCAGTGTTTATTAGTGCACAATACATTACCATCAGCTTATTTTAATTTTTAAATATGTTTTTCCTCTCTAGTTAATAATGAATATGTAAATTTCTCAATGCACATTATTTCTGATGTTGAATAGTTTTAGTTATCAGTACTAAAGACACAGATGTTATTCTGAGGTTCAAATGAAATGTGAAAAAAAGAATTATTTTCCATTTTATCCTATCTTAAATAGACTATAATAAACCGGTAGTAATCTACCAGTTTATGTAGACTGCATACACACAAACAAAACAAAGCAATCTGGCATATAAATTTTACCCATAATAAAATGAAAGTGAATTATATTTGGACCAAAATAATACAATAACTCAACAAAACAAATCCACACCTCTTTTCATCATTAGTATTTTGTTTTCTTTTAGCCATCTTCATCCATTGAATAACAATGGATAACTGGATAACATTGGACGATTGCACCCATTGGATAACAAATTATCATCAGTTTTTTGGAAGTTTTTTCCTAGAGGGAAAGACACCTAAATCTTGTGGGTGAAATCAAGCCCTTGCTACACTCAAAGGAAAAGACAAATTTATTTTGGTCTGACCTACAATTATCTGAAATCTTTATATTCCTGAAACATGCCATTTTTTTATCTCCTGTTTTATTAAATAGAAACATGAATGAATGTACTAGCAGGAAAGGATATGCGAATTTGCATTGGCATGTGATAGTACATTTATTATTAATGGAAATTCTGCCCATTGTTTACAATGCTGACTTCCCACTTCCTTACAAGTAGGAAAAAGAATGTCCTCCATCATCCAACCAGAATATAGCAGGACTCAGTTTTCATAGCCCAAGTAGCTGAAGACCTAATATTCAGATGACAGAATAATGTGTCAGAAATAAATATTTGGCTATCTTTATACAAACAGTGAGAAGTAATGAAGAGATATTATCAGTGTGCCTTCTTCCTAACTTTCAGAAAGGGCATTTTCATTTTTTAAGCATTTGCTCACTATAAACTTTAACTTGCAAAAGACAATCAAGCAATTTGCTAAATACTTAAGGTTTTCCACCTCTTCAAATCATTCATCAGAATGAGAGAAAAATCTTGACAATTTACTTGTTTTCTTTTTTTTTCAGATCCAGTAGCGCTGTTCCTGCTTAACAATAGCTGCAAGTTAATAAAATCCAATAAAAGACCAGATTGTAACATTGTAGATACAATGTCTACTTGTGAATGATTAGTATAAAGAGCATTAATGAGCAGGAGAGAATTTCAAGATTCTGTCCTACACTGCTAATGTACATAATGAACAGTCAAACCCAAGACACAGCCATCCTGAGAGTTACTATCTCATTCTCAAACAGCTAAGGTATAGGCTGCCCACTACTTTGGGATACTGCTGTCCTGCAGGCGATTTGAAACAAAGGTGAATGATTCATTTGGAATCCAGATGTTTCTAAACAAAACCTTCAATACTCTGGGACAGAAAAGGTAATTACTATGAGACTGATAGGGGCTAACAAGACCAATACTGTAGCATATCTACTTTGGCAATCTCCAGTTTTCAAAATCAAGCGTCACTATGCTGGATTACTCCAACTGAAGAAAACAGATTGTGATAAATGTTAGCTTTTTGCTAACAGTAATTTTCCCTTAAATATAATATGTTTCGTATATTCTCTGACTGGTATATCACAAACATCAATAAATGAAGCTGGTTGAAAGTGTCTGTACTAAGGTGGAAAAAAATACCACACTCAGTTTTAACAGGAGGCTAATCTCCCACAGAAAATGTAAATTAATATTTTTGATAAAAAATTAGAAAAAATTTTACTAGCTCTGGAATAATGCTGCATTCAGATTTTTAAGGAAAATGAAATGAAGTGATTTCACCTACTTTAAAACATTGAGATTGGCAGTAAGATAGCAACAATGCCAAGAGACTATGTTGGCCTCAGTTAAATTGTGCCTATTTTAAAGTGTAGAAATTAATAGTGATGCATGAGACATGGTCAATTTTCTCACATAAATCATTTGCTACAAACATCAGTCTGTGACTGAATAAGTAATATAAAACTGCTTTTGTTTCCATTTTCTGAATTCAGATTATAGTTTCACAAATTATCTTTATTTTTAGCACAAGAGAAATCAAACCCCTGATATTCTGTTTTCTTGGAAGTGCAAAAGTAGGACCTAGCATTTTTTACATGGTTTCACCTTTAAGGTATGACATGCGAAGCACATACTAACTTAAACAATACGTACAGTTTTGAAGTTTCATAACTTTAAAAACATGGTCTCTGTGTATATGAAGTATATAATGGGTTACATTTAAGCAAGCTTTATCATATCAATTAATGAGCCTTTTCATGCCTTCTTAACTCTTATTTTACTATAAAGTTTGAAATCAGAAATCACTATGACAAGTTAATGACCTTGAGTTTAATGTTTAAACTAGGACGTTTCTTAGGTCACAGCATGACTGAAAACAAAAATCTTTTTATATACTTCCTCCCTTTTGGTGCACACAGCCTTTCCCATTCTATGACCCCATGGGTGTCAGCTGGTCCTTGGCAGTAGAAGACATGTTCTTGCATTCTCAGACTCCATGGTTGTCACCTATAGTGAAGTGAACAGTTAATAAAGTGCAACAGCACTGAGTTCTTCACTAGTTATCCCAAATTTGTTGATATCCTGTCCTGACAGGCTTGTGATTTCACTCATTAGTTATAGAGTAAAAAAACTTGAATCCTTTCAAGCACTACAAATGCCAGTCCTAACAAACATACAAGAGCCTCAAAGTGGATCAAAGCTAACTTTTCTGGCTCCTAGTCTCCCTCACAAAATTCCTGATTTGTGTATGTATGAATGAACACAAAATGGGAAGATATAAGATTGAACAAGAGAAGTTAACCCTTTGCTTTCAGATAGACAAAAAAAAAAAAAAAGCTGATAAGTTAGAGTCCATCCCATGCAGATCAACAATCCACAGTACCAGAGTCCAGCTAATTCTAAAATTTTATCAGCATGCATAATTTTCTTCCAAATATAATGAAGTGTTTTAAAAAATTATAGAGGAATAATTCTGATGACAGCAAGAGCTTTTTCTCTTCTAATATCTGAATTTTCCAAGAATGCTATGGGTTTAAAATGAGCTTGTTCACCAGTTGTCTTTTTTTTTTTTTTTCCTAGTTATGATTCCAATCAGAGCACCAGTGACACAGTATCCTATAAAGATTCTGCTGTGTTTATTAGCTTTGGCTCGTACTGTTGAAACTTGCATGATATTTCCTGTACACTCTGAGCTGTAGCTGTTAGCTGCTGACCCTTGGCAGGGAGCGCGTGGTAGTCCAAGAGGCAGCACTGAAGCCCTGTACGAGTCCTCTCACTGAAACCGTGTGAATGGAGGATGTAGGGAAAGGGGTCTGCAAAGCATCACTTCTGAGAAATCACCTCCTCCCACGCTTTCCGAGCCCAAGCACAAATGAGGGGGATGCTCCAGTCACACCGATTTCTACACGTCAATGCCTTTTCCTTTGCCAGTGCTGACTAGCTCCTTTTTGATCTTCGTGCATTTTACTTGCAGTCTAATATGTCACATAATATTAACAGAGATAATTAACTGAGGAGTTGATCCTGCTCCCATTCAAGTCAAAAGGGGAGGGATAAGACTAAGTAGGATCAAAGGTCACCTAGTTTAAGGAAATTTATCTAGGTTCACTTTAAAAAGCACATAAATCTTTCTCTCTTTGCATTGGGGATAGACAGCTAGAGGAAGTAAAAAGCGTGGCAAAAGATTTACAGACAGCTTGTATTTTGGAGGCAGTTTTCCAAAGAGGGGAAACTCCCCCCTCATCATTTTAAGGTTTTGCTTGTATCTATCACTTTCTGTTTTGTCTTCCCCTGTAAGGTGAAGAAGGGAAAGCAAGCAGTCTGCATTCAGACTAAGCTTATTGCAAGCTTGCCAAGTTCAGAGGTGCCCAACAGACTTTAACGAAGACCCTGTTGGGCTGTGTATTGCAACACATCCCATCACGCTATTATGTACGGGATGGACAATCATCATGTGGCCGAAACACATGGCAGGCCACATGGCAGGGGCCCATGACAAAGGCATACCCGCACTTCAGAGTGGTTATCGTGACAGATATGTCCCCACCACTGCCACCAGCAGAGGCCCAGGGTGGATCTTCACTCCACTGCCATCATGCAAGTGGAAGTGCAACTGTCTCACACTGGGGGTGGGGGGGGTCCTTTTTATCATATGATGGATGTATGTACGGTCACACGAAGGTGAGGAGAAATCATGAAACCCCCCAAAAAGTCATTAGCAGGGAGTGTACTTCCAAAAATACCATCTGCCCCAGAACCTACTCCCTTTGCAATGCCTGTGAGGCTCTCTGAGAAGGCAGGAGGATCAAGCGGCACTCTGTACGCAGCCTCCAGCAACCTGCACCCAGCCACCCTCAGATTAGGTCAATCATCAATAAGATTAAAAAAAAAAAAAAGTAAAAAAAGAAAAAAAAAGTAAAAATTGATGTCCTGAGACTATAACTAAGAGGCTGAAAGACTGATGAAATATTTATCTCTTTGTGCACTCAATCTCCTATCACAGCATAGGGTTGTCTACCATATATACAAAGATAGAAATGGCATAAGAAAGGGTAACGTTTCCTTTCTTTCTCCTGTATCACCTGCATCTTTCTAAATTTCATGATTTATGGAGGATGAAGTTATTATTTTGTTCTTCAAAATGTCCATCATATTTTGTCCTCTTCTCTACCAGCCTTCCAATGTTGGAAAGCCAAAAAACAGCATCAGCAGAGATAAAGCCTATAACTGCAAACACAGAGGCACTTTGGCTATTGAGCACAGTTTAGTATGCAGCATTTGGCATTTGAAAAATCCTTTGGCGCATTATTCATTGCAAAAACATAGACACTTGAGAGATAGAAGTTAAAAAATATATTAAAAGACCTTCTTTTTTGCCCCAGGCTGGTTTCTGAATGTTGTTCAATTTACACCTCTTTAGTGATTTATTTAGTAGCAGTGATGAAAATAACAATATAGAATAACTACAGAAGATTAAAATAAATTTTGTCTGGTAGCTGTCCAGGGACACCCTCATAGAAAGCAGCAAAAGCTACCAATTTACTGTGCTTTTAATATTTTGGTGATTAGGAAATGACTCTTGTAATTTTATAGATTTGAGTTTGGTTTTAAAACTTCACAAAAAGTGCAGTCTGTTCTTCTGTAATGCTCTTCTGTTTGCACAAACTGTATTTATGTCCGTGGGCATCCGGCAGTGCTGGTGGTCAAGGAACTGTGGAAACTGCTGCTGTCTGTGGAATTTTTCTTCAGAATTTCTTGACACTTAAAAAAGTTTCAACCTTGTTACATGTTTTCAAGGCTACTGTAAGAAGTATGTACTGATACTATCCTAAGTCTGCCAGAGGAAGATGCTGATTACTGTGAAAGGGAAGTGTTTCCTTTTGAGTGGGAGTGATGTGGAGGGAAAAGGGAGCTAAGGGTCATGGTTTAACACTAAAATGGCTGCCAAACTTACAGTGGCAAGTACTAAGGAGCTTCTGGGTGGGATATATATCTTTCTTTTTCTGGCAGGACACGTATGACACAATTACGCTGTCTTGTCCTTAGCCCTGTCATTGGAAGCTGGGATGTTTCTTCTTTCTGATTTAACTGAGAATTTTTTCCTGAAAATATTTTTAATTATTTTTAAAGGAAATACTAGGCAATCCAAAAATAAAACAGTGATGAAGAGGTTTGCACATGCTGTTTTCTCGTTTTCTACCACTACTTTTTTTCTGATTTGCTCACAGAAAGGTCAGCGAGGTGGGGGAGAGAAAAGACAAAAACCCGATCCAAACAGAAAAAGGAAATGCTTAGTCCTATTTTTATATTTTTTGGGTGAAAATACATAGTGAGATATACAGCTCTTTTTCATTTTGAACCCCCCCCCCCCCCCCCCCGTTACAAAGAAAAATAACTGATCAGCTTTATCCCTAATCCTCTAGGTTCAACTTTCAGGCAGTAGCAACATATTCCAAAATAATAACTGCTGCCACTACCTGGATCTAGCAAGCATTCAAAATGCTAAAAACCCCGTTTTACTTGTCCGAAGACCTTTGGGGCTTCTCTCTCATGGACATACCCTTTGGAGCTGGAATAAGGAAAACTGATCCCATTGCAAACCTGACAGCAGGAAAGAGTCACCAGTGCAAAGGAAGCACCACAGCTCCGAAAGGCAACGCCCAAGGTCTGTCTCTTGATGTTTTACTTGTTTGAAAAATTTGCGTGATACAGTTTCTAGGACATGACATGTGAAATTTCATAATCTTAAGTACATATATTACACTTGTTCTCCAATTTCTTAACTTTGCTTTCTGCTTCTTTGTTTTCCTTCCTTGCACCAAATTGTTCGACCAACTACAGCTCGGTTTATTTATTTTAAATAAAAACGAAGACATATTTCAGCCTGTACCTGCTGAGCAGCAACTCAGCTTGTTCACAACATAAGTTAATGAAATACATTTCTGTTCCAAAATACTGCTAGATTGCACTTCTCCCCACCTCCTCTCAGGAACATCAAATCAAGGGCAGAGGCTCAAAACACAGGTATAGCTCAGAAAGGATTTGAACTTTCCTACTTGCTAATGTAGGGGCCCCTTCTGCTCCAAATACAGGGAAAAGTACTCCCAAACTTGTAGGAAAATGCCTCTGAAGTAACTGCGCTTTTGGTGAAAGCAATCCCCTTCCTCCTCAGTTGAGACCTAACTCCTCACCTGTACATGCATGGTGAGAGCATATGGCAGAAATTTTGCCAGTAAAGTCAACCAGAACCCTCAGTGCACAGAAGAAAAAGGAAGAACTGGCTATCACACCTTTAATAAACAACAGCACTTTTGTCATTTTCCCTGTGCCCTAAATAGACTGGATTCAGTAGCTTTGAATTCATGGCATTCCTTCTCACACTGCTCTCCAGCTCATAATAAGCTAGTAGCTTAGCAGTCTTTTTTTTTTCTTTTTTCTTTTTTTAAATTGGCTAGGAAGGCAGGCAAGCTTTACAACCAAAACAATCAATTTCAAGCTGCTGAACCCAATCAGGTCTGTTTGAGAGTGACCCTTTAAATTGAGTGTGAAATTGGGAGATGGAGCTCCCCTTTCCTACTCCAGAGCTGGTGGAGAAACCATCACTTCCTTTTGTATGTGGGTGCATTAATAGTTGTGCTGTTCTTGCAGACATTATGTGCTAACAAAACTATGTGTGCCTGGTTCTGTAGCAGGTTACAGGGGAAAAACAAAGCGAAGGCCATCTGGCTCCACAAGTTTGTATGTATAATGTCCAGATACTAATGCTTAATGCACTTGTAAATGTAAGTTGTCTTTCTCTCAGGGTCTGATTTTAATTTGGGTGATATTCCTGTTAATAATAACATCTAATTACAACATCCATTAAAAGTTAGTAACATTAATTTAACAGGGAGAAAATCTAATAGAGTTCTTAGAGCGGTATTGGCATTTTTCCATTAAATTAATGTTACAAACTTTTAAAAGGATGTCTTAAATAGGCATCGTTAGTGGTGGGAATATTAAACAAATTAAACTCAGGCCTTTAATATGAGGTGGAAGCCTATTTATGAATCCAAGCAAAGGTGTCTGCTATGCCTTTCAACCCATTTAAAATGTTCAACAGGAAGCATAAGGTTGTGCAAAATTCACGGTACCTAAGTTTCCTTGTAGTAAAAGCTCAAGTGAATGACTTTTTTTTTTTTTACAGTATCTCTTTTGCTGGCCGTGTGGTCCACACATTGCTTGTTAGGCTGCTGCTGCTGTTTTTCTTTTCAACAACAATACCCTTCTAGGCTATTAATTTTCCTCCTCTTAGTTATTGCTTTTGTTTAAAGAGGGTGACAAGGAAACCAAATGATGGAGTGTTCCTCCTAATGTGACACAAGGCTCGGGATAGTTTTGAAACAGACTCGCAAGTTTGACTGAGGAGAGACAAATTGTATCAGGGATATATAGGTTTTTAAATGCGTGTCCTAGGCTAAACCCATATCTCATCTGCAATAAAACAGTATATACATTTTAAACATTGGCCTGCTTGGACAGCCCAACCAAACTGTTAAGAGATTAATTTTTTAATGATGATTCTTGGTTTACAAGCTGACTACAGACAGAACTTTTTCTAACATAAACATTGGATTACACAGACTATTTTCCCCTTGGGGTGAGGATGAAAGGAAGAGCTACATATAACAAAAGTTAGTCAGATGCTTAATGTAATACTCAGAGAGGGTCAGCAAGGAACTGTATGTTGTGCCCTGTGTACAGTACAAGTTTCTAACTTGGTCTATTGCTAGACACTTCAACACAAATAAAACAAAATTTAATAAAGCAACAGGGTGGGTGAAACAGGAACAAAGCAGAGCGGTACGGACAGACTGAGAACAAGCTTTAATAATGCATGTCCTCAAATTTTTTAACCACCACTTTGCTGTTCTAAGCTGAGAGCAGCAAATACACAGTGTTCAGAGTACCCAGAAGAGATATCAGGATAGCACCTTGATGTAACCAGCCAACGTTTGAATTCACCGAGCTTATTCAGCCTTGCCAATTATATTCTGTTAGGAGCTTATTACATCCCTATTTAGAGAGGTCCGATCTGCTGTAAATAATGAAATACACATGGATTCAAGCTTACAAATCATCAGAACTCACCGCATCATTCATTAGGCAAAAGGCTGTATCTGTGCATGAATTGTTTTTACACTTTTCCTGATACTACAGGTACTCACCTCTTAGTCGCATGTTTGTCTGTGCCCTCCAGATTTCAACCTGTGAGTAGTGCAGCTATTTCTGATGTGTAATTGTTGGACAGACCACTCCAAGTTGTCTCCTGTTTGGGCACTGGAAACATTTTAACACGTTACAGTGTGCAACTAATGAAGTAATGAATGAATAGCAAACAGTTTATAATCATGCTGGAACGTGCATGCTGCGTGCTCCCGTGAAGAAAACCTACCCTGCTAGTTATTAGCATTCCCTCTAACCTGGTGCGGGCAGGGTGGTGTAAGCCTTCCCCAGCGCTGGGCTTACGGACCCCAGAGCCAGCACGGGAACCTGCCTGCACTAATTTCAGGGGTCTTCAGGGATCATTAATGCTACCAAACTGTGTATCTGCATCCTTTCTTTTGGCCCTTTCCAGGCCGTCCCAGCGTGATCTCCTGGCCTGCATATGGCTGGCACACAGGGCACACTGGGAGTTCCCAGGTACTTCTCACCTGGGCACTCAGTGCCTTACGGAGCAGACGCACCTTTGCATCACCATTCTGAATGAATTTTGCTCATGAAGTGCAGCAAACAACTTTACGAAAAAACAAGAAAAAAACAACAGCAGCCACCTAACCCTGTTGACTCCAGTGTTTATTAATAATAAATACTTGGAGGTAGGAGAGGTGTCTGGAATTGGAATGGCTGTTCCTGTGAGCCAAAAGTTGTTCTTATCTCAAGATGCGACAGTACTTGACTAGTCTTATTTAAAAAAAAAAAAAAAAAGTAAAGAATTTAGAAGAAAATCAGTAGGTTATTTAAGGAGTATTGAAATGTTACTTTAATGCTAAAATATTAATGACGACAGCCAGGAAAAAGAACAGCAACAAATAAATAAGAAGGGCTAAGAAAAGGTTTTTTTGCTTCTGATAGGTAAATTGAATGACAAGCTGTGACATATACTGAGCTTGCAAATAATTTTTAAAATCCGTTGATATCTATTTAGTCACACTTTTGAGCTGAGATGCAAAAAGAGGTTTTACATTACCAAAATGCTTAAATACTTTAGTGTCCAAGTAATTTAGCAATACCCTTTGAAAGAGGAAAAAAGCCTAGGAAGCCATTAAGCAGACTGGTTTTCCTCTTTTGTTCTACAGTAAGCTGCTGTTTCTTGAGAAAATGTACAGCTATTTGTACCATCATATGGCCAGAAGTATAAGCAGTAATAATATAGCATAAATTTATAACCAATACAATGTCACAAGAAGAATGTAGAGACTTATGTTACCTAAAGCAAGTACATTATTATTGTAGTGATAATAGAACAAAATCATTTATGGTGTTAAGATTTTTTTTAAACAAGAACATTTCATCTCTATGTTTTCTGCTAATATCCCCCAATATATTTTTCTTAAAACATATTAGTAAAACTAAATCATCAGATGATTTTTATACTAGTAATTTTAAGTATTCAAGCCTAAAAAAGAAAAACAGATAGAACCATAGTAAGGGCTGTTGTTTGCTTTTGTGTTTCCCCCTGTTATATCCAGACATTTATTAAAAATGATTCAGCATAGGATACTTCTATGTGCGTGTTTACACACCCTCACATAAGGCTTCAACATGCCTATGAGATATAAAGAATAATACATATAATCCCTAAGAGCAACCAGTAAGCAACCAACTACATTGTTTCCCTTAACACAGCTTTTTTTTCCACAACAAAGTAAAGGCGTTCTTACGACACCTCCACAACAGGGATTGGTTCAATCAATAGGGATAAGCTACTGTTAATTAGTCTGATCTACTCTAATAACTTTATTCAGAAGGAATGGGAGGGGGTAGGGGAAACTTTTCCCCACTGTCAGTATTATACCCTGTAGAGGGGCCTTATATCAGCAATTCAGTGGGAGGAAGTCATGTGGAAGCATTTCTGTATTGTTCCCACGAGCATTCATCTCCTAATTTGCATTAGGCTAGAAGGGAGTTGACACTGGTTTGGATCCATACCTGTAAATCTTCTATTATAAGATGAAAGTATTAAAGTGCTGCTCTCAAACAAACTTGCTTCCTCCCCAGGTTGAACAAAGCAGATCTCTAATGCAAATTACATTAGCCATAGTGTTTGGTGGGGATTTTTTTGGTGTGTTTTTATTTTTGAACCGGGAATTTGTCTTATGCAAAATTACCCAGCAACCTCTGCTCTATACCTAAAGACTTCAGCCCACCCCATCCATTTTGAAAAACAAAAAAAGCAATAGGGCATACCCGAAAGCAAAAACAACCCAGCCAATGTTCCCCAACAACACGTATTAAATGCAGAAAGGGAAAATGGCACTCCCACAAAAGATTTCCACTGAAGGGGTAAATTCTCCAGTTGTGCAACTCAATGCCCTTTTGATTTCAGTAGGATTCTCCTCATTTATTTCAAGTGTGCTCCTGGCCCAAAATGTTTTCCTGTTAAGAAAGTTTTTAGTTTATATGGCTGGATTTATACCTGTCTATTCCTCAGAAATTGACTGAGTCAGACCAAATCAATTAATCTTTCTCTCTGTTTCTTGTGGTGCTATCTCCATATGTGTATGTGCATTTTCTATCTCGCCATCTATCTATAATTATACAACTAGCGCTTGGCTGGGAGGGCAATAGCAGTAAACTATTGTTCAAAGGAGATTGCAAATTGCTTGGAGCAGGGAACTGTCTTCTTAATTAGTCTGGAAAACATCACACACACTTATGGCACTATAGGAATAATAAATAATAATAAAAGTAGTTCCTGAAAGTGGGTTCCTACTGCCCAAAGGCAAAGGCTGGGCAGCTGTTGGGAAGATGATGGTTCCCAGCAATAAATATGAGTGGATAAAGCAGCGATTCCAGGAAGAATCTTGTCAAGCTGCAGATTCTTTCTAAAACGGATACCTGACATTGCATCTATTTCAGGTATACTAACTGGACGTATTTTCTCTGATAGGGTATAAAGATCACTCTGCTTTTAAATGACAAGGTAAAAAGTGAGAAGTAATAAGGTAACTACTTCGCAGACTGAGCAGAGCAAAGTAGCCTGCTGCAGGAGTGTCCTTGGGCTGACCTTTACAGGGATTTTTTTTTTTTTTTTAAGAGGGGGAAGAGTGCAAAGGCAATCCAGTGAGACTACTCTTAAGGCCTAGCAATATAGCGACAGCCTTTGGAAACAGCTGTGCAAGGAGACTGACAGATTCATCAGGTATGGTGTGGCCCTACTGCTTGTCTGCATCACTGAAATTGTTTAAGCTTTTTTACAGCTGCTTAACCTAGGGAAGAAAGGGAGGGGGCAGAGAGAGGCTGGGAATTTCACTATCGGAGAATGCAACGCTCTGCTCTCCCATGAGAATACTCCTAGAGTCCGATCTGTTTAGTAATGCAAGAGATAGCTTGCCTATTAAGGCCAAACAAAGGGTATAGAAAAAAAAATAACCTGCCTGAATACAGCTTATTTGGTGGAATTTACACATTTCTGTAAATGAATTAAATTGCTAGATACTGAAGTGATGTATCTCAGCAAAACCCATTCATTGGAAACCAGCAACAAACATAAACTTAGAGCCAAATCCTTGCAGTCCTTATTTAGTGATTACACAGGCAAAGCTCCCAGCAACTTAAATGGAAGTTTTGCCCGAGTAAAGACCATTAGATTTGGTTCACCATAAGATGTTAAAGCCCATGGCCAAATATATCTTCAGTTTCCTTCTTTTCCTCTTTCTATCTGAAAGTATTCCATGAGCATTTTTTTTTAAAATAGCTCATTTTATTCTATTTTTTAACTGAGACAAAATCATGTAGGATGCCTTAGACTGCTGCATCTGTTCCTGACAACTTGCATATTTTAGATGAAGCTCTGGTTTCATAGCTTTCAATAGCAAAGCTTCTCTTTGCTTTAGGAAGGGCCTTAATTTCACCCTTATATCTGAAGTAGAGCAGAGGACTAGCTGGCTAATCTCCGAGGTGGGCAAAGCAGGAGAGGTTGCGGAGAGCTTTGTTCTGTTCCTCTGATGCTGATGACAGGCACAAAACAGACCAATTTTAGACTGCCCTCAGGTAAACACCTCAATGCTCTCCTAGACTATTGTCTGCATTGCCTTTTGACTGTGGGCATAAGGCCGCACTCCCTAGACATGTGCTCTTATTCATCTGTGATACAGACACATCACAGGACATCTACCCATTTTCATGGATTCAGGTATGAGTTTTACCTGCAACAAGCATAAGCCGGACCCAGATGAGTGTACACCTGCCTGGCTGAGCTGATAAGACTCACTCTCCTCCCTTGACTTCTGAAAGGTACCGTGACGGCTCACAGTAACCAAGCTCCTGGTGTGCACATTACTGCAAAGTGGAGCCAGGCCAGGCACCATATTGTGCTTTAACCCCCTCAGGATGGTAGCAATTATACTGTTTTTTTTCCCCCTCCATGGACACGCACCCTCTTCCCCATATACATCTTTTGCCCAGTGTTATGGGAACTACACTGCCTTTATGGCAACTGAAGTTCACCTTTTGGGAGCAAATGCAAGCTCTTCTTGTGTAGCTCTACAGGAAGTAAGATCTGGCTCAGGGCATCCTCCCTAGTATTGCCAGCTAGCCACAAGGACTTTCAAGGACACATCCAAACTCACTTTTCACCAGTTTAGTATTTCTTCATCTGTGCCTTAATTGCTGCAGACACTTGCACAAGTAAAAAGGTTTGAAAACTGAAGGGGTGGGGGAGCTCAAAACCAACAGAAGGCATATAGACCCCTTCAAAAGTCTAGTTATTCTCCTGGAAGATATTACCTTATATCTATGCTAATTAAAAAAAAAAGAAGAAGAAGAAGAAGAAGAAGAAAAGAAAGAATTGTTAAAGACAAGACCAAGAGGATGCAAAATGCACTCAAAGAAATCAGAGGCTACATCAGTTTGCTGTACAGTCCCATGAACAGTTGCATTAACCTAGTTGAAAAAGGTTTTTAACTGTTACACAAGAAGGGATACAAGTGTCTGGAAACGGAAGACTGGGACAAAGATACAACTTCTTAAACTCTGTCTTTCTTGTTGGCAGAAAAATATTTCAGGAAAAATGAACCTCTGGTCAAAAGTACTTTATCTTTCAGGGTCAAGCCAGCAGTTTGTATATATTTTAAGGCAAAATCGTGAAGCTGCATAAGCACATCACTCCTATGCAAAACTCCTGAAAAATGTGAGAAGTGAGATGCAAAAACTCCAAACCCCTCTGTGAGGCATGTCATTTGTTCAAGTTCCTATAAACTGAATTCTAATACCGCAATCTGGATCAACAGTAGCTGTACCAATATATAGCTCAAACAGTAATTAATACAGTTATCATGCTTATTATTTTGACTGCAGCTTTTTCTGTATAGAAAACACTGTTTATCCTTGCTCATATTAAGATAGCAAGAAAGTGTTGTCAATCTCACTGTCGCTGTTAAAGGATCATTTCTGACTGCAGTTTCTATGTGATATTTTAGAAGGTAAATGATTGGCAAGAAATTGGTTTTCCTGGAGAAAAAAAAAAAAACAACAACTGTAAGATATCCTAATTAAAGCCATAAAAGTAGTAAATATACCATACTGCTGGTAAAGAGAAGAAGCCAGCAGCCTGACTGGAGACTAATTGTGTTGTTTACTGCTTTAATATTTAAAAATACATTTCTAAAGTAAGCACACTTGAATGACAGAGGGAAAGATTCAAGTCACCACTGAGCTAGACCTGCAGAGTTCATTGAGATAAATCATAAGAAGTTACAGACAAACCAAGATGTTTGGTGTCTGTATTGTGAAATTCAGTAAATTCAGAGCCTCCTTTGAAAGGATAACTCTTGCTGTGTCTGGAGAGCAAGAGAGAAAATAGGGAAGCAAAAACAAGCTCCCCAACCAGTATTAGAAATAAGTGCCACAGATACGATGAAATGTTAAAATGCGAGCTACACCCTACCAATACCTTATACTCAGTAGTGGTTAAATTTTTTTTTTTGAACAGCCAGATTGTCACTCACTCGTTGAAAATCAAGAACATAAGGAAATGTTTGGCCCATTGTTGTCATGTTGAAGACAATGTTCCCCCCCCTCCTCCAAATGCTACACATTTTAAATGCAAATGGATGATTCCAGATTGTAATGCTTTGTCCTTCAAAAGAAAAGAAATACAGGTTTTATAAGTCAGATAAATATTTCATACCTTTTTATTGGAAATTATGTACACTTTGCATTATTTTGCTTTTAAGCAACATTTCTCAGAGCCACCAGGTTTAATGCAGAGACAAGCTACCAAGTCAATCTTGGTCAACTGAGACTGGCTTTTGCAAGAAATAACAATGAATGTGGTCAATTTGGTAACAATCATTAAAATTTTCCATCTTTTATATATGTGTATAGACTGGAGTGTTCTGATGAGGGGTCTCAGAAAGGTCACTAAGGGCAAGGGATGATATAAACAGTCATCTAAGAGCATGGCAAATCAATCATAATTAACACTCCGAGTTACTTCCTGCATATAAAGCCCCTGGAGGGAAAGGTCATTGGAAAGGATCACCAGACAATGTGCAGATATGGGAGCAAACAGGTTTCATCACTCCAGGCCTCCTTTTAGGTTGATCAGTCCCTGCTCTCATTTTCAGCACCATCTGACACTAGAGCTGCTTGGGGTGCAGTTGGGAAGGGAGCAGAGCAGTACATATGGGAAATTGCACAACCAATGAACTGTGAAAACCTTCATATTTCTGTCCTGTCAAAACATATGCTGAATGTTGTATGCATTTATCCCGGAAATAATAAAACAGCCATGTAACACCCCATTCCCCTCCCTTACAAAGCCATTGACATTTCAAGACATGATGGACACTAAAGGTTAGATCTCCACAAGACAGAGCTATACAGCACAGAGAACCTTAGGTTTTGATTCTAAGAGGCATTAACACAAATGAGAAGCTGGATCCTTAGTGCCCTCAAGATTCTGGGCTAAGGAACCAAACTCTAGCAGTACCTTATGTCCTAGCAGAGGCTGTAGTCCTTAGACAGGACTCCAGATCCACACCAGCAAGGGGGATTCTTATGGCTCAATCCCAAGTGTTGCAGAAACTCTTACACTTCTAGACAGTCAGTCAAAGAATCCACTAATGGTTTGAACCCCTAAGGTGAGTTAGGTGTAGGGAGTCCTAAATTGCAAATCCCAAAGGGTTCAGTCCTGAGGCAGAACTGTGAAGGTGCAGTTGACAGACATTCAGAAGAAGTTGAACTTTCCTCTCTCACATGTTAGGTAGTAAGAGTTATTTAATAAAGAAGAAAAAGTAGGCAATCCCTTCTCTTTTTTCAGATCTAGATCAGCTAGTACTATATTAGAGTGTCTTCCGGACTAAACTTACTGGTGAAATGCTTACTGTGTCATCTTCTTGGGTCTTATGTGACAGAGAAGCATGTGCCTACCAAGAGCTGTCAAGACCTAAGTAGTTCAGGATATTTCCAGAAACAGACCCTTCAGCACATTGCGTATATTGCTGGCACCTCCAAGGTCCTATCACAGTCAAACTGGGGGTGAGGGAAAGGTTGAGTTTGAAACAAGCATTTGTTTACATGAGGGGTGCAACCAAAGCACCTGAAATGTAAGAGTCTGAATATGCATATGAACTATTATTGCAGGTCATCAGTGGAGATTTATCATGGGATCAAAAACCACAGACTTGATCTATTAGATCACATCAATAGTTTCCATGCAGATTAGACATGGGGAAAAAGTATAGCACAGCCAATGCAACAGAGATATTTTTAAACTTGTGGTCACATTAGGTCAGTTATTTAAAGCTCCTCCTTCTTCTAGAGAACAAATTCTTTTGGTTCTGAAAACAAACAGTTAAGTCCAGAACATATGATAAATGATGTGCTAGTATTACTAGTGCCTTACTTCATAACTGTGGTTTTTCACAAATTAATTCAATGTCTCATCTAGAAAGATCATAGATTGAAACAAGGTATTTTGCTTCAGCAAAATTTACCCTGAATACAATTAGCTTTAAATACCTTGTAGCAACAATGCAGCATAGGAATTAAAAAAAAAAAAAAAAAAGTGTAGGACAAACAGAACTAATGTTCTTCTAACAACAGTTATCATACTATATGCTTCTGAGTCTGTTGGCATTTCCTTTTAGGAGCTTCACATTGAACTCAATGATCACACTAAGTGTATTTCACAAATCAAGCCTGGCTCCACTTAGATTCTGAACAAAAATGCATTTACTATGTAACAAATCCAATGCTTGCATAACCAATTTAAATGCAATTTAAATACTATTATGGGGGTGAAGCATAATTAATTTTAAAATCATATTTAAGTGTTTTTTTAGTTTGTGATCTCCTGCCTCATTTAACGTGAAGAGAACATCACTAAATCATTTACTTTGCACATAGGGGAGGCTTACTTTCCGCTCAAGTGTTTAGCATTTTTATTCCTTTTTGTTTTGTTTTTTAAACCAGAAGATTTTCCACTGTTGCCGTGATTACATCGTAAACTGTTTAAAAGCCTCTGTTCACAAAAGAATCCTGCAGGAATGCTGAAGCTCTGACTCACTTCCATTTAGCAGCTTTGTCAAATTTCTCTAGCTTGAAACATGATGAAACAAATTAGTGACAAACATTCAGTGCTCTGCTCTTATAAGGCCTATAAACATTTTGGTTTGTAGAGATAATAGCAAATCTCAGGCAGCTGAAATAAATCCAGCCAGCAAGTTTAAAGGGGGAGATTTTCCAGTGATGAATGGTAACAGATCATGATATGCAATGGCCTCAGGTATGCGATGATGTAGCATTATAAACACAGCCATATAAGTGGAATCAGCAAACAAATATGAGTTAAAAGGTTAAAACTACACAGAAAAAGCCTTAGCAATCATGTATTGGCCAGTGCATTCCATGCTTACCAGCATAGTATCACCAAGTACATAAGCCTCGATACAAAGCACAATAAGCGTGTATACAACTCGCCGTTTAAGCTAACGTTTGGCTGTGATGGAATGAAAGCACAAAACATTCAGAAGATTTTCTTAGACAGTGATAAAGAATTTTCTGGATTAGATCCTCAGGGCAGTCTTTCCCAAAGGATAAAGAGCATAGGGCAGGTTTAAAAAACAAAACAAAACAGTACATGTGACTAGCAGTTGCTACCTTTTGTTGCATTGTAGTTCACCTCTCTTCCAAAATTTATCATATATGATGGATGTCATTAAAGCATCACAATTTACCATCAGACAATGGAAATACTGTGGTACTTTCTCATGCTTGGAGCACATTCCCTGGAACAAGAGCCCTACAGAGCGCAGACTGTCTCTTTAGGTGCATAAGGATGACAGTAAGGTACAGGAATACTTGCGTTAGCTCTGATTGAAGGAACTTCTCAGATGGGTACATTAGTCCAGAAGAAGTGTCATTCAAACGTGGTTATATCCAAACTAGATCTGATATCTACACTGCATTGCACAATGCAGCAGACATATTATTCAATATATGCTTGTTCAGCCGCTAGAGAAGAAGCAGCTAGCTCAAGCAGCCTAAGCTTCCAGTTGCAATGACTGTGCAAATGATAAATTGTAACAACACCTCAGAAATAAGGATACAGCAGTTTTTTTGCATGGCACATACCTGAAATAATGCTAACAAAAAAAAGAGGGGGGGCATTTTAAGTGGTATTTAAAGTAATAACCATGTATTTTTTCACAGCATAGTTCAACTATATTCTGTCTAATAGGACACAGATCTCATGTGCAGCCTCAGCTTTGGTACAGCCCTATATGTTGCCAAGATCTATATGGAACGAAAGAGGATGGGGAGAAGGATAGGATCCTATCACTAAGGGTCCTAGGTGGCACTGGCATTGGTCTACACTCATAAGTTGTACCTCTAAAAGTGCAGCAATACTTGCTTCTGTTTAAATCCTGACACTGTTCATGTAGTAAAAAGACTTTCTGTTCAGAGAGGACTTCTGCAGCATAGCACAGAAGACAAGATTTATCCCTTGACAAATTTTGGAGACAGACCGTTTCTTTTGTTTCCAACAGATATCTTACTAGCAATAGTAAGGGCATTTCAAAGCGCTCATCTTGAGCTGATAGTACAAAATTAGATATTGAAGATCCCCACCCATGGGCACAAATGTCTGCTTGCAATTTCTGGCAACCCACTTTCTGCTTATATATGGTGCCTTGCACAATAGATATGCAACACTGAAGAAACCTCTTTGGAAATAAAGTCATCAACAAATATACCAAGGGTTCATCCTGTTCCAGTTTAGTCTTTGGGCACATTCCTATTGACTTCAATAGACACAGGGTTCCCTCCTTGCTCAACAGCATTCACTATGCTCAATGAATTGTCTTATTCACCCTCTGTCTTAAAAAACAAATAAAAAAATCCACCTACATGCCTACATGTAGATTAGAAGTGATACGAAGGGGTTTATCCTGTACTTGCTGTCTTGGCCTATGTTCCCAGCATTTCATTCACTAAGTAGGTTTAGACTCTGTTAGTACTTTGGTCAAACTGCCAAGGAAAGCCTTGTAGCTGCAGGAAGCAGCGCCGATGATTCATTAGGCAGCATTCTTTCCTTTGAGCAGGTCTGAGTGACAGGGCAAGTTTGCTATTTTCCAGATGAAATCCAAGTTTAAAGAAGATTCATTCCCAAGGCCCTTATAGCATGCCTCAGAGTGTTAATCCCGGTGTCCTGGCCAAACTCCAGTCTGGATGATTATACTGTGCCTGTTGAAATTCTCTCTGTAGTTTCAATTGGATAACACACTCTTCCAGCTCCTAAAAATTGCTGTGTAATGTTGTTAATACATTTTACTTAGAGTGGGTACATTTCATTATCTCTGTGTTTCAGGCTAGCAAATACTTGGAGAAGTCCAGGATGACCAGAGAAGTTGAAGAACTTTTCAAAATGCTACTTTAATGGCTGAATATGTAGCGCCTTTTCAATGGGCCTCCGCATTTATTCAGGCTGTGGTTACATGTTTGACTGCAATACTGCTTAGCCCTATTTAAGAAGTCTGCAGTCACCAACACTACTAGATCTTCATTGCTACCCACCGGCATTGGGCCACGCTGCCGTGCTCCATGGTGAAGTAGGTCAGGGTACACATCTGGTCAAAAAGTGATGATCTTCTCTTCTGTAGATTGATAGATGGGCAAGGATGACCCCAGCCAACAGCTGTGCTGCCACAACATAGGGACAATATGGAGCTAATTCGATAGAGAATGCTTAGGTCAGCCTTGCTACTGAAAAAAAATGCCATGCAGCTTAGCTCCGAGTACACTAGTTAGTGAAAGGCAAGGTTGGTGCTCTACTGAGGACATCTGTGAGAAGCTGTAGTCTGGCAGAAAAGACAGAATTTGATCACCTAATTAAGAAAAATAATAAAACATTCACTATTTTAACTCCTCTAGCTGTAGCCTTCTGCATGCTGGTTTTAAAGACAAAAATACATAAACTCAGTTAATCAGTTGTTTTTGCACTGATTAGCAGCAGGTAAAGTCTTTCCTTGGCCTAGCACTGAGCAGTGACAATGTTGAGCTGTTTTCTCACCTCATGCCACCAGATTCCTTACCCCATACCCTGTCCTAGATAAAACATCTAACTTAGCAGGCTTCATAATTAAACTGATGATGGCACAGATGCTTGCAACATCACAGCATTTGAACAGATAATCCAGAAAGTCCCTCTAGTCTTGTGTCTGAAGGCAGAAATGTTTAGTTCTCTACTTCCCTGATCCGGTTGCCAGACAAACGTTGTTATTGGGTATCAGAAGAATCACAGTAGCTGGCATGACGGGAGCCCTCATGCACTGGGTGGAGAACACATTTCATACAGGCCTCTGAGCTGTCACAAGGTGTCAGAAAGGAAAGAATCAGGAGCAACTGGTCTGTAAATAACTTCCCCAAACTGTTTTCTTTTCTATACTCCGTATAAAATGCTGCTACTGAACCAGCGATGAGATACCTTATCCCTCAAAAAGCCACTTTTGTCTGCTGGGTAACTAGTTAGCATTTGTTGTCATTTTAGACCTCGACTAAATTCAGACCAATAACCGAAATAGGAAATCAGAGAGAGCACGTACACAAAACCCATATGAACATCTTGGCTGTCCCTATCAAGTCAGTGGCTTGCAGTTCAACACAACAAACACATTAGCATTTTCATTTGCAAATCATCATATGGTTTGGGCCTTTGGGCCGCGATTACCTAAAAGACAAATGCTTTTTTTAACAATAGATGTCCACAAATACAAGGTCTAGTTCAAACACAATCTGTTATGTTGGACTTCATGACAAGCATAATAAACCGGTATCCATTTCAGGAACTACACTTAGAATTTTATAGCAGCAGAAGTTATCCAGTCTGCAACACTAGAGCTTCTTAGGACACCTACAGATGAATTTATTACATCTTCCATGCAGTAGCATACTGACTTGGAGTATTGTATTAGATTTTTTATCACAAAGCATATTGGCCTCTTTTAGAGTTAGATTTAAATGTTAAATGGTCTCAAGAATTCATCCTGTACTCATTCCTTTTCAGTTCAAGATAGATTATCCAAATTGATCATACCACAAACATACCCATTAAAAGAGTTCAACATTTATGATGCTTCATGTCAAGCAAGGTCTTGATTTAATGTGAGTTGGTACATCATAAATTAAGAAATCAAGGAAACAAACTCCTGAAGGCCAAGGAAAACATATATTAAAGAAATAGCCTGTAGTGGTCTATGCACAAAATATATCACTTGTCCAACAGGATATGTATGTATGTATGTATGTATATATAATTTGAAAGAAGTCCATATGTTGGGTGCTTTAAGAAAGGAGAATTTCCAAAGCTGAAAATAGCTAGGAGTAAAATTGAGTGGGAAAGGAAAAATAGATACATAATGATGTTATAACTGGAAAGTATTTGATTTTGTAGCACTGGGCTTTTCAAATCACACAATTCTGCAGACTTGCAGGAAATCTACTTCAGTCAAAATTATTCCGGCAAACAAAAGTGTGAAAGTAACATTTTAAGAAAAATTAGAAATGTGGGAAGGGACAGGAAAGGAAGTGAGGAAATTGAACACTAATGCAAGCACAGTATTTCAATATTATGTAGGATACAACAGTGGAATACACTGTAATTGAAAGCGATGGGAAAAGTTTCCCAGTCAGAATGCAGAAGAGGCAGAAGTCTGAAATGCAAATTTGTTTTCTTGCGGTTTTGTTTTTTGTTTTTACAAGAAGCAGCAATATAGTAACACCTTATAGAATAAGATAATATTTTCTGTTTTCCTTTTCTAGCTAGCAAGGGTGTTAACAAGTACTAATTAGAAGTAAATATTTTAAAATTTGAGGCACTGCATAAGATTCACCAAGAGCCTTTCAAGAACTCGCTAAAAAAATCATATGAACTACTAATATTGACTTAGTAAATAGCACTGCAGAACAATCAGCTTTTTTTTTTTTTTTTTTTAAACAAGGTAAACCTGGAAGAAAAACCAAAATACTGAAAAGGATCTGAAGATTATATTAGACAATAGTAGGCCATAACAGAGATATTCTCTATTCAGCTGTGTGTCTCAGACTGTAAATGCAAATACTCAGTGTAAAACAAGGAGGAAGGGAGAGGTGGAGGATGGAAAACTTTAAATACAAGCAGGAAGGTGACATTACTTATGTTTTGGCAGGCCATTACCAGAATATTCTGCTAAATCCACTTCAGAAGTAGGCTGATCAGTTTGAAAGGGTTCAGAAAACAGTCGTAAAAATGACTTAAGGTCTGGAAAACAAATTCAGGCTATCCAGTGCAGATTTTAAATGGCAAGGATGGTTAACTAATAAAATAACCATAATCCTTGTGATGAAAAATGGGCCTTTGTATCTTACAGCAACTCAGATTGCAAGCCTTTCCCTAAATTAGTATAAAATTAATTGCTGGCACAGAAGCCACTTCTATAATGTGCTGAATATGAGTGGACCACCCTTGACAGCCAGCTGGAGCACTCAGTGCGGGGAGGGGGATATGTTGCTAAGTCAGATACAGGATCTTGCTTCAGTCCCTCAGACAGGGATGAAATTCAACCATAGCACTACTTGTATTTCCACAAATAATGCTACCAATGACATTAGCATTCTTCACAGAATGAGCTTATTACACAGGAATCCTGTCCTTATTCTGGTTTTCTTAAGGTTGTGGGGGCGGGGGGGAGGAGAAAGGTGAGAGAGGAGCTGCATATGCAACATTGGTGTGTTAATTATCTCACGTCAATTCTATGTATGTGTGTGGGTTAAACATCTATGTACACACAATCTATATAAAGTAGACTGTTTCCTCATTTACATAAACCATATGAAATGTATGTGAAAGTGTAGCTTACATAATAGAGGTAACAGTCTATTTATTCTTATTCATAAGATGAGTTCTCTTGGAAAAAAGCCTCTGCAAAATTATATAGAGAAACATATGCTATTACTAAAATGCATTTTTGTATAAACATATGTTTTCACTCACTGAGATCTAAGAGATTCTCTTCAAACATTAAACAGAAAAATAAATGTGAGTAAATTTAGGGATTTTTTAAGAACACATGCTTATATGCTAAGCGTATTTATGTGGGAAATCATTCAGAAAATTCAGATTATTTGAATTTCAATACCAATGCTTGGAAATTTATAGGCAAGAAATTATTCACATCAGAAATAACATGATATTCTCACATGATCCTCTTTGTTTCCTTTCTGAATCATTTCCATATCACACAAATTGATCAAGAAAACAGAATTTTGGAGGGGGAGGGAAGTGTCAATGACATAAGAAATGCATAAAAACTCCCTAATTTCCCCCCTTATTCTTTTTTCCTCCAAGCAGGGGAGAACTAAGAGGCTTCTATTATTTAATCTGCTGTGTATGAAGTTCTAGAAAGTGAAATTTTTGCCCTGTTCTGACTAACTACTGGCCACCTCAGAGCTCTGTTGAGTCAGGTTACAGTGTAGAATACCCATTTCTCAGGAAACCCCCACTCCTCCATCAAAAGGGGCCACTCACTGAAAATCCCTTCACAGGCTGCTACAAAAGCTTTTCTGCTATTCTTCTTCACAATAATATATATTTTATCCTTCTGAGATGAAAAGACGAAGGGGCTCAAGCTAAGAAAAGTTGACCAGGAGGCTGGTGACAGCAGTCACTTGAGATCCTTTCAGAGATGCTCTCAAGCATAAATATTTAATCTCCTTCGTTCCCCCTAGTGTGAATATTTTTTTTCCCCTTCAAGTATCAAAACAAAGTTATTGAAATGCATATAACCCTGATATTTGATCCATGGCCTCTAAGGGTCAAATACACACTGACCAGGCTCTTAAAGCCTGCAGAACTTTCAGGTGGTCACTTTGCACACACCAACTCATCAATCAAGCAATAATCAGCAGGACAAATGAGGGAAGATGCTGGTACAGACTACTTAAAAGGCCTGGACAGCTGGTCCACTTCAAGAGTCTCCTTTATAAGTTTCAGCTTTTAGCCCTCCATGTTTTAAACGGAATTAAATACACGTGTTAGTTCCAATAGTTTATCCCCACATCTATTTGCATTAGCAAACAAAACTATGTGTTCTTGCTTCAGCATCCCTGTTCTAACATTAAGGTCACTTATCCTCAATTAAGGAGCACCCTGAAAACAATTTAGCAATTGTAGTTTTCATTTAAGGCATTCCATATGCCCCATCCCCCTGCCCCAATCTTGTCTTTGTAATAATTGATTTAGTAGAAGCTTAGGACAGGGGATGACACATTTATCCTAAATAATTTGCCCATCAAAGAAACAGATGATAACAAAGCTCAGTGAGTTCCCCCGAAATTAAAAACATAGCTGTATACATATCTCGAACTGGGCTAGTATTTATTTGCTTTGGCTGTTGGTTGGTAATGTTGGTGATTAAGCTAGTAGCAATTCTGAAATGTTGATCACATCTGCTTATCAAGTAATATGTAGTGATTATTCTTAGCTTTGCAATAGAATAGGATGAATTGGTTGGCAGCATAAAGTATGAAATCATTCTGTCTCTCACCAAGGAACAAGCAAAATTGACAACCTCCTCCACTCCCAGTATGTCATAATTAGAAATTAGAGCTGCATCAAACTGTTCACTACAGCTGTAAACTCTGGCAAAAGAAAAAACCCTTAAAAACTATCTGTCATTTACTTAATAGGCTTCCTATTTACTGCGAGCATGCTGAAATTAGGGATGGGGCTTTGGAGCAGACAGAGAGCATGATATTTTCAAGACTTTCTGGAGGTTAAAAAGCTGGTTTCAAGTGTCTCTCTTTCTCTCCTCTTACCATATTTAAGAGTGAAACTCTAAAAGGCTTTGAATTCTCTGAACACAGCAATGAAAACACAGTGGATTCTTCTGTTTCTAACTCTAAAAGTGCACAATGAAAAGGCAGCAGAAAAATGCAATATGATAAGAAGTGAAGCATAAATAGAATGGGAGGATTCAAACACAGAGGCCAAGAAAAGCTTTAAAAATCAGTTTACTTTTGGAATGAAATTATTGTATTATGGCTGAGTTTTATGGTTTTGGGTTTTTGAAGAAAGCTGGAAGGGAAGGAAAAAAGGATTTTGTTCCAAGATATCTGTCTCCGAGTGCTTTCCTTCTAAATGCCAGAATCAGAGGAAACAAGTTAACAGATACCATATTAAATAAAAAGTAATAATCTGAAAATGAAAAAAATTCAGGAGGCATTCAAATCACAGAGCTGCCAGCCCAGCTTCTCCAGTTGCCACTAGGATCAACACAGAAAGAAGAATCTGTATAGAAAAGAGCATGGTCTGAATTCTGCCCACTTTTTTAAATTATCCAATTTCAGAGTCTACCCCTCTTTAGATTTCTCTTTATAGTCAGAGCACAGAGACAGACATCACCATGGCGTGACCTGGAACACTGATCGGATGAACGGCTCTGGGGAGGTACCAATCTGCCCGCACTGAGTATATGAAGGATTTAGGGGAACTACATGTCTACTTCCTGCAACTGCCGTTAGCGAGATTAATATGTAGTTATGAGACTGCCAAAAAGGCCTTGAAACACATGGGCCTCATCTTACCCTAGTAACTTAAACAGCAGCAAGGGAGATTCCCAGGTATTAGATCTTAGTTATGCATATTATTCCTTTTTTTAGGACAGTCCCTAACAAGCTTTTGGCCCAGGCTAACCAGCATTCGCTCAGAAAACTCTTAGACATGGTCTGAGAATTTACTTGGGCTTGGGACCATTCCCACTAGGCAGACTGCACGCGCCCAACCTGTTCTGAAAACAAAGCAAGTTTAATAATATAGACATAGGTTGGTCTGGGACTCTTGTCATGAGTGTCAGAGATTAGACCTGGGCTCATTTAAATTACTAGCATACATGCAGTCACGGCATCCAAATATGGCTCCCATCAATCACTTAGGACATGCAATAAATACTTTTATGTCACTATTTAAGGGCTGTGTTGTTTTTTTTGTTGTTTTTTAAAGCTCAGAGAGGCAAGTAGGGAAACCTTAACACCCCCCCCCCCCCAATTTTTTTGTCTATAGATCCGTTGCAGGTACATTGAATACTTTTCATCTAAGGTAAGTTACCTAATAATAGGCTACAGGGATCTTATTTGCTGTTTATGAAACAAAAACTTAATACTTTTGCTTAAATGAAATATTTCTGTTGCTTAGGAGAACTTTGCTGGTTAGCATCCAAGTGCAAGAAAGAATAAGTTGTAATACCAATAATACAACCATGGTAATATAACCATTGAAGTAAATTCATAAGAGAGTGATTTCTTGTAGCGTGTAAGATTTAGTTGGATTAATGAATATGTAAACTAGATAAGGAAATGGGTGAAGGGCATATAGGGCATTAAAGTTTTCCCCAGGGCAAATATTTATTTCTTTTGTCATGGAGCTGTCATGTTCTGCTAAGCCTTATGAAGGATAAGCAAGACAAACTGAAGTGCTCACAGAACCTTAAATTTAGTAATAAAGGGTATTAACCTATGCCTGAGTTTCCCCTGAAGTTAACTGAAATATGCTAACAACTAGTAAAAGTAGCAAGTGCTTAGCTGGGCCCTATTTTACCTTGTTGAATAGGATGCCTAAGACCTTGCTGAGCCAGGGTATGAAGTGACCAGTAATTTGTCGACCTGTCATGAGATTGTGGCCATGTAAAGCAATTTTGTCACAATTTTACTATCCCTTTCTGGCCAGGGAAGGGGGAAATAGTTTTATAACTTGCACTGAGACTCTCTCACATGAGGATTTAGTGAATTTTTATGGGGAGGTTAGTCAGAAGTATTTTGAAATAGCGCACAGCAAAAAAAGGAATCCTCTCAGGTGGCCTGTAGAAAAGATTCAAGCCCTATATGACAATCCCAAGAACTGCCCCTTCTGTACATCACTAACAGTCCATTTCTTTTGTCCACCCATTACCCCATGATCCCTCAAAAGAAGAATATGCTGAAGAAAAATATTCTGTCATAACAACTAGATATAACAGGTGATCTTACAGACACAGGATGAGGTGGCAGGAGTGTTAAATTAGTGTCACCACCAAGCTGTTTGTAATGCAAGCCTACAACCCAGGGGCCCAGCTTTGGAAATGGGCACACAATCAAATAGGAAGGGGTGGGGGGGAGCCTTCTTCTGCTGTCAGTTCTATCATGAATCCTCAGCAACTTCTCTGCTGCTGGCCAACTAGAAAAATAAGAATCCAACACCTGTGATAAATAAGGTAAAGCTCTATAAGGTGCCACTGCTGTGCAAGATGCAGAGCCTGCCAACTGCCAGTTGCTTTACTTCAGGTGAGCTAGGAAAAGCCATTAAAAAGGGATGAACCAGGTGGCAAATATTCAGGATTGTGTTGCTGGGCATTAGCCATGCTGCACAAAATGTCAGTAGGTTATTTGGGCTGTATTTCTGGGACAAATGTTTCAGGAAACAGAGCTTGTCCTCCAGGCTCATTTTTGCCAGAGTCTTCATCACTGTCTTCAATGCTGAGAAGCACCTAAATGCTTACCCTTATCCAAATTAAGCATCCTTCTTGTGATAACAAGGCAAATTGTGAGAGGGCAGACTTCCTTATGATATTTCATTTGCCTGATTCTGTTTTCAAAAAAAGTACAATGGATCCCTGAACACAGGAGAAAAACAAACAAATAAACAAACCCAACAGTAAGTAATTTGCTTAAAGAAGCATCAAAAGCCATAACTTCAAACCCTGCAAATTAGCATAATTCCAGGTCTTGTATGCACATGTACCATTTTAGCTAAGGGAACAGAACATGATCCATAACCATAAATGTCAATAACAATACTGTTGTGCCAGTTTATGGTAGGGGAGGCACCAAATTAAACTTAAGAGCAGGTTTAGTCCTTATTTGCCACAATACAAGCCATCCATTTTATAGGCCTTCCTCCACCTTGCACTATCAACTCACACAGTAATATAGTTTAGTAATATTTGCCTCATGCTCAGCTTCAAATCCCTCACCTGCTTTTTTTTTTTAAGTTGTTTCTGGAAAGTTTAGTCTTGAGAATTTCAGTGATGCAAGGTAAAATTTGTGGCTTATTCAGAAGATGCAAGCATTAAACACACTGCTGATGGTTTTTTATTTTTTTTTCCAAATGACTTTCCAGAAACATGCATTCCCCCCCCCCCCCCCCCGTATGTTTTACTGTTCCCACCTTCATTGTCTTTATGGACACAGAAACTTGCTCTGGTGTCAAAAATACCATTTGGACGACATTTCCTATTAGGCTTTGTTCCCTCTCCTCCCCACCTCCCAGACTCCAGTAAAATACACTTCAGTGTTTGGGATTTCCTATTCATCCTGATTAAAACAAAGCCAGTAAAGTTTCCCCCATCAAACCGTGTGCCTGTTTTGAAGAGGCAGCAGCCACCGGCTCTGGTTTTGTTGCAGATGAAAAGAGGGCATCGCAGCTGTAAGGCAGCACAGACGTGTGAAATGGGTTTCACACGCTGCTCAGCTACCAGTGGGGTGGCCATGTATGATTCAGTCTGTGTTAAGTCAAGAAAAGGAAAAGCCTTCAAAGCCACGCCAGCCATCACCTCTTACAAACCCTAAGTATCCCTTTTGACTGCCATTGCTTTGCTGAAAATAACACATTTAGTCATTTGTCATAATTATAAGAGTCCCAATGACATGGAATGCAGGCCCGCCTTTTAATGCTGCCAAGTCTGTTATAATACAGCCAGCAGGGGACTGCTGCTGCGAGCAAATCACAACTGCGGTGCCAGTTAAATTCCAGCCGAAAGGTCATACGTGACCTTTGTGAGCAGTTCATTGTAGATGATTGATCTGCTAGCAACAAAACTAATAATTACACAGCTCTTCATTTCCATTCATCTTAGTAACATGAAATTTATCCCAGTGTGAAGGATCCAGGTCATCTAGGAGTAAATTGGTGAACCATAAACCTACTAAAACCCCACAGGTGCAGCTCAAGCCTTCTTTGCCCCACCCCTCTTTAACTTCTTGCTCTCTGCAGATATTTCCCAAAGACAAATGATCAACCTAGTCCTCTGGGTTCATCCATTACTTTAATATTCCCATCTTGTATTTTTTTAAGCATAATCTGCAAAACCTCAACAAATCTTAATCCTGTTTTCCCTCTCCAGCCATTGTCAGTGGTGTACTTGTTAGCTTTCTAGCATGTTTCTGTGACACACAAACTTCTAATCTTATTAGAAATATTCATTTAAACACCTTTTCAAGATAAAGAACATACATGCATTTTTTCTCCTCTCAGTTACCTAGACTCCTAAAGATGTTTTTGCAAAACAAACATTGCTTTCTCGCACATGCAGAAGACCTTCTGCCCCCCAAATGAATTCAGAACCTTGCAGAAATGCGAGTGCAGAACTCCTGCAGAGATTTCTGTATTTGCCAGAAAACCTCAGCAGGAAAACATATGCCCTATGCTTGCACCACTTAAATATGGACATTTCAGGGTGATAGAAGGTAACACATTATACTGAGGGAGGGGTAAAGATTACCCACATAATTTGGAGTTATCTCTGATAACTTTTTTTCCCCTCAGTAGGCAAACAAGGATGTATCAACCAAAGTTTTGTTTGCAAATGGAATATCATTGAACCTCTTGAAGATGGGGTTGCAGGGCAGTGGGGGAAGGAATTTTCTCAAAGCCTGTGAAAGTTTTGACTGGAAAAATCTGTGTGCATGTGTATGTGCGTGTGCACATGTGTGTGTATATATACATACATATATATATCTTACATGACCTCAATCGATCCTTCAAACTGGGATAAATTCCATGTTACTTAGATGCTATATATATGTTATGTATATGTATATACACACACACACATATATATGCATACATATACACACACAAGGAGTCAACTAAGCAAGGACTTCAGGACATGGTCACCACACATTGAAATGCTTCAAGACCTGCTTGCATTTAAGCTGATGTTTCTGAGCCTCTCAAGCAGATGTAACAGTCAGCTACCAAGGTCCCCCCACTCACCAAGCCATCGGAAGAAGGTGTACATCTGAACTAAGGAAGAAAATGGCTTTAACAACCACTTTCTCTGCACTGCTTGGATACATGTCTTACAGAGTGCCAAAGGTGGTCTGAACAATTGTACACTTTTGACAGCCTAACACTTTTTATGAATCACCTCTGAATTTAATACTAAAACACCAAGACAAGCCATTTATCAATAAGCCAGAAATCACAACAACATTTGAATCTTTTCTATTTACCAAGGAAGGAGAATGCTCTGATATTTGCTTTGTTACTCTAGAAGAGAGTTTTCCAATTCTATTTACAAATCTTCAAGTAATGCAATTTTGTCAGTAATAACCTAACACTGCGGATGACCTTCCTCTGAATAACTCAGTAAAATTAGTTTACTTGTGCAAAGCAAGACCCTGTTCCACAAGTAGACGTTTCAGATTAGAAATTATATTACCAAAATGTTGATGGCTAAATCTTGGTGGCTTTACTCAAGTTTTATTTTGCCCTTTTTTTGTCCAAACTGCTGTTGAATTCACAGGTAGCATCCATAAAATGGCTGAGGTCAGGACCTCAAGATTTTGGCAAATGCTAGGAATCTCATAAGATGTTACAAGACAAGCAGCACTCGAAGTGAGAAGAAACATGCAAGGCCATAGAACAAGCTCAGTGTTCCTTCAGAGCAGCAAAAATGTACTGCAAAGATCTTTCAAAGCATCCGGCTTTACCCTCTCAACTTTGTTTCTGTTTTGTTAGTCACATGGCTTTCTTTTAGCTCATCTGTAGTGAATAAAACTTTCTTTTAATTAGAAAGAGGTCCCGTGCTCTACTTTTACTGCAAGGAAAACAACCAATCCTCCCTCCCCCCAGCAAAAAACAATAGTGCAGGAACCCAGTCCCTGGCAGCTGCTGCTGACTTTAAGCACCATATATAAGGTATTAAACCACCCACTTTATGTTCTAATAACATTAACAGTCTCACATGAACCAGGACATTCAGAGTTAAAGCTGAAATTCTCTCCTTAAGTCACCACATTGTGTCTAGGTACAGTATTGCAGCACTTAATCAGGGGGCCTCAGAGCAGTGGGGGGTTCATACCATATGTGCTATAATACCTAAGCACAGCGGGGTGAGCTAAGGACAGAGTTTTAGACTTAATTCTGAATTTCTTAGGTTCTACCAGTCCCATGCTTAATGTTTTCGAAAACATTGCATTATGTGTGTCTGGAGGGTTACTTTCCTCTTTAAAAAAAAAAGACTCTTTGGGGGCGGGAGAGAAAAGAGTACGATTTTTCACGAGAAGATGAAAGTAGGTATCTAATGCCAACCACCTATAGTATAAATACTGGACATGTTGATGTACTACAAACATTTATACAACTTTCAAATACATATTAACTTAATCCAGATCACTGAAATGAAGCTATATTAAAAGTACCGTTTCATCATGAATTTTATAGGTTTTAAGCCATTTAGCCAAATGCTATTGTATTTGATTTTCTTAGCATCTTCCAGGCCCCAGTCTGCAGTCTGGCAAGCACTGCAAAATACACTCTGGAAGAAGATGCTTACATTTTGTAAAATCAATGCTATTTGTGTTTGAAACTCTTTCAGCTTCTTCTTAGCAATGCTGTAAGCAAATATATATTTGCTATATATAAAAGAAGTTACAGATTCAAAATTGGTCTTCAAAGAAAACTCATTAAACAATCTGCAAAAAGATCAGAAGACTAAATTCACCAGTGTAATGGTGAACTATAAGTCATTTTCCTAAGACAGCTCTATGTATCTCCTAGTGATATCCAGGGATGACAGAAAACTAGAACCTGTATGTCTTCCTAAAGTAACAGGAAAAGAATATATTTAAACAAACAGTATCTATGCATCCTTAAATCTAGAAAAGGAACAATAATAAAAGTTAAAGCAAACCTATACAGCTAGTATTAGCTTCTGAAAATAACACTGCCACAAGGAATATCTTGTTCGTGGTAAAGGTGAAATTGTTTGTTTGTTTGCAGTTTTGCCTAGGAGGCTACTATTCCTATGGCAAAGTAAACTTCCAGAGCACACACTACTCAGCTTCTCCTCAAAAGAAATCCACTAGTTCTTAGTCACAAACCTTTCTCTCAAATATGTGACTTGTTAGGGCTTCATTATCTGCAAGTGAAATCAACTGAACAGAAAATGAGCACCACCCAAAGACTGCTCCTTTCCTCTCTCTGTGGTAGGTTCAGTGTAAGGTCTGATATGATATGTTGTGCCTCTTTGGCTAATAATCACCAACTCACCTGATGCTTTTAATGTGGGGAAAACAGTAAGGTCTACAAGGAATGTTTGAGACAGACTCGTGAAACACACCCTCAAGAACAACTCCCAGTGAAAATACATGTTCAACTCTTCAGAGAAAAACTCATTAAAAACTAGCAGTTCTCAGTGGTTTTATTGCAAACCAATCAACCTGAACCTGTAAAGGAGTCTGACCTCACCCAGATTCATGGGTCCTCTATTTTTGACTTTACCTGCTAGTGATAAGAACTGATTTCAAAGGTTCTAAAATTAGCTCTGTACATCAAAGTATTGTTACAACATGTCTCAGTAATGTTGCAGTTTTACACGTTTTGTTGTTCTGTGTGTTCTCTAATTGGAAAAGTGTAACCCTTAAATCCAGGAATTGGTGACTGAGTTAACTTTTCTCCTGGAGGAATGCTTGAAAATTGACTTCCTCATAAGTGGGGGTGTTTCCCTGGGATGCAGGTGGAAACTGAAGTGTAGTTCTCATAAAGTTTACAAGGTCACTTTGCTGTGCTCAGCCCTCATGTAATTTAAGTCACCTATTGCCAATGAAGGTAGGTAACATTCTCTACCATTACAGATCAGCCTTTCTAAACTGGAGTCAGTGATCTTTTGCAGTTTTTAATGGATGAAAGCTGCCCCAAATATTCAGAAACAGAAAAGATTAAAAAAAAACCCTAAATATTCACACAGTAAAATGATACAATGAATGTGTACAGTATGGTGGGAAAAAAGGTACTACACTATGTGAAAATAATCCTATGCTTTTCCATTTAAGTGTTTTATACTGAAAGATCTAATCATATTTATAACCGCATCTATATCAATACAGGCAGGCAGCACCAAACTTATAGACATCATACTAAGTTACTAATCGAGAAAGAAGGCACCCCTATGTCTTGTTTTTATCTTTAACACCTTCTAGCTTCTTTTCCTCACACCTCTACCTTCTCTGCTTTTAGGCTGGAAGAAACTGTGAAGTGGTAAAAGGAGTTTGTGCTCATAAAGCTTTGATGACTCGACCATCTGGCTGGGAACTCTCATAAAGGAAGCCCTGCAGAGGTTAGGAAGGTCAGAAACTATACAAGCCAGGGGCTGAAGTGGGTCCCGACTCTGCTCTGACTGGAACCCAACTTCTGTCCGATCGGACGTCAGCTGCACTCATCAGCCTCCAAGGAAATATATTTGCATGGACTGCTGACAAACATTACTTCTTTCTCTTGCTCGCTTTCATAAATCTATGGAAACATAAAGAAAATCTCTCTGCCCATATCCCGTTGTAATCGCTTCCATCCTCTCCCAGTGCTCAGCTCATTAACAAGTGACCTGAAGGCAGGAAAAAAAAACTTTTGTATAATGGAGCCTTGCTGTTTAGAGACCATAAAAGTAAGCAGGCCTGGTTCACTTAAAAAAAAAGAAAAAAAAAAAAGAAGAAAAAGTACAAAAATGTTCTGGCAAACACTTAAGACTATCTGATTATAAAAGTTAGCTAAATGATAGGTAAGACAATCTTGCATTTACAAATTAATTTTCCCCTCCTGAAATGTTATCCAGAGATGCAACTGTTTACACAGCAATTCTGTTCTACATGCCCACAGAGCAATATATTTACATACAATGTATGTACACATATGTACATACAAAGTTATAGTTTTCTGCTGTACTGATTGCCCTGGCAGCAGATAAACGCCCAGCATCAGGTTTATGAATTGCAGGCTTCGTTAGTCTTAAAATGATAACAAAGGAAGACATGTCCTAAAAAGTGTCATCCTTCATCTGAGAGGGTAGTGTCTGACACATTAGGAATCTATATGCTCAATTAACCACTGGCAGGCTCATTTTTTCTGTGCCTCTCACTCACACTTTCCCCCCACCCCTTCTACCCACTCCACCCTTCTTTCTGACCAAATCCCTGACTATATGCAAACACTCAATTACAGGATGGCTTGAGGGATTACTTTTGGCTGCTACTTGTTCTCCCTCTACCAGTTTCCAGTGAATAGCCAAAGAATCTTATTATGGTGTTTTGCTTTTGATTGCCAAAAATGAATACATTCAGATCCTTTGCCATTAAAAGTTAGTTCACAAATTCAAAATCTATCTCTGAAATTAACATATTTTGGTGATTAAACTGTAATTTGTATTCATAGCCCTTCCGATCAAGACTAGTTTTTGAGGAAGCATAGTTATGTATTTTCTTTTCCATAAAAAGGGTATTTTTATCAGTCTGAGATTAATTTGTGAATTCAACATTAGAATCTGTCTATGCTTTTTTTTAATTATTTAAAGTCTATCCTTAATTACACAGGTAGCCTTTCAGAAATGCTTTCAACAGTGACAATTTTGGGTGGGAGGAATAAATAGGGAAAAAATAAATAAAAGAAGAGAGGGAAAGTTAACAGGTAGGAAACGTAACCAATCAGAACACAAAGATAACATCCTAAATGGTTAATCCCCCTTAACTATTAGCATACACATGATTAACTGTATAGTAGACCTGAATAAGTGTGTCTGTACATTACGCTAATCCCTGCACTCTGATTGGCTGACCTGATTAATGGTACACTAGACTCTGTTCAGTGATGGAAGGACGATCTGCCAGGTCTCATATCCTCTCTGCAAAGAAAGCAGGGGAAAATAACAGACCAGTGTACAGCTAGTCCCCCAAAGGATGGTAAAGAAAAGGAATTAGAGGGAGAGGTCATACTGCTTGTGTCTGAATGCTAAGTTTGAGATATGATGTTTAAGAGATTGTAATTGCTTTTGTATTTTTGATTCCTAAAATTTAAGTGCTCCTTCAAAGTTATTTTTGGGTGCAAGTCAGATACTTACTTATTCTAGAGTTTGTCCACGTTTCTTTTTGTGCATCTCCCAGCGCCCATACACATGGGGGCACCTAACACAGGAAAAAAACAATCAATCTGTGTTAACTGCCTTTAAAAATCTGTCCAAGAAGCTACATAATCATCAGTCTTGTGTTTCCATATCTTTGTCTCTCCAAATGCATATAGTATACTGTTTTCAACCATACTTTTAAAGCAATTCATTCCAGTAAGCTTTTAAAGACCGATTCAAAGTATTTCTAAAGCCTTCAAAAAAAGACTCCATTGGTCTTTTTTGGATTGGATGCTCAAGTGCCCTAATGATAAGAGCTTGAAAAGGCAATTCATTGATGCCCCACCCTGTTTGCCTGTAAAAACAGATGATGCATATTTGGCTATACACTCCAGCCTGTTATTGAGTTATTGACACTGCAAGTCAGCACTCTTGTTAAGCTGAAAGGACTTGCTAAATGGCTTCAACAGAAACTTAATTTTTAGACGAAGAAGTTAAAAGAAACCCATGGCTCATCTTTTTCTCTCTCAGACATATCCTGGTCTACATGTATTAGGTAGGCTTCTAATATCTAAAGAGTAAAAATATGCACATCAATGTAAAAATATGAAGTGTCTAGAAACTCTGTATTATTATTGATACACACCATCTGTTCTAGGTCAGGTGCATAAACTCTTTTAGCCATGTATATTTATCCAGAGCAACTTAAGGGGATTAAACCTCTGGCCTTTAAAGTACTGAATAGCTTTTCTTGAGTTGCTTGAATGAGGTATTCATGTGAGGTCAATCTAGTTATAACGGGTCAAATTTACCCTGTGTTCACATCAGCTGCTGTTGGCACAAGTTTGCTCTGTGGTAAGTCTAGAATCTGCTCCCATAAGCAAGGTCCCCACAGACACCTAAGGAGTAGGGGTCTGGCAGGGCTGAGAGCAGGGAGTTTGGACTGGGGCATCACACCAGTTAGACTGGTTGAGAACTGTGAGACAATGCACAAAAACTGAAAAATTCAGAAGAGCTGGGTTGTTAGAGCTCTTCGTGCCCACCCTCAGGTGAATCCTTTCATGGTCCATAACTCAAGACCTGTGGAAATGTGTTCATTGAACTCTGGCAGTACAGATGTAAAAGATTGACTCAACCCTGATACTTATTTCTTCATCATGATGCTAGTCATGACATCATCTCTATATGCAACTTTTTTAAACAAAGACAATCAAGAGAGAATCAAAAACATGATGAGAAAGCATGTCACACCAAAACAATATGTGACAATGATACTGGAGAGATATTAGTTAAACTAGTTAAATTAGTTAATTTTTATTGAATAAGTGAAGCTGCTATTCTTAATTGCTTATTTAGTTCTGGTAGTTAATTATCATCACTGGAATATTACCAGGGATATCTATTTTCACCATTAATAATAGGTTCCTAGATGCTTGATCTACATATATAATGCATGGGAGTAGTAACTGCCTCAGACAAATCATTCAAAAAAATCCATACACCAAGGACAAAGCTGTCTAGAGACAGCCGATATGAAATGCTTCAGAATAAGGTGCGTCTTAAACAGTCCTGTCCTGGGAAGCAGAGTCTTAACTTGGGTGGAAACCACATTTTTCTCTTCCTGTGGTCCACAGCCCAGAACCTTCTCCTGAGGGTAGTTGTCTACATTTGTTGCTTGAATAGAACAAGCTCATTCTTTTAAAGTGTGGTAGTGATGGAAGTGTGGGTGGTGGAAGCAGCATTCTCACTTGTATGCATAATTGGTCCTTTAAAACTGTAAAGTGAAATGCAACATCCTTGAAATAGTTTTGTTTAAACTCACAATTGTTTCTTAAGGGTTTGGTAAGCAGCAAGCCAGGATAAGACAGACAGACAGAAGAACAGGAAGTAGATTCTCTTTCACACATATTTTCCCTACTTATGCATTTTCCTTTCCACTGTTTATTAAAGACTCATCTCAGTTAAATGCTCCGATTCAGACATTGTATGGCCTATCTTTTATACTACAAGCACTTACCTAGAACATGGTAGAGCTGTCTCCCACCTATCTAAAACATGGTAGAGCTCAATTCCCGCCAAAGTCTGACAAGTTTAAAGCACATGTCCCTCACCTCTTAAAGTCTAAGTTGGCAACAGTGGAGTGTCTGGGACCTACTTTTTCATCCAGGGCCTCATTTTGCTTGGGTGCAAGTCACTCCCCTTTCTAGTAACAGAAATTTATTTAGGTCATAAAACTCACCAACCAAAAACATATCCCTATATCTCTAAGGAATTCTCTCACAATGACAGGGAAGATCACAATTTAATTTAATGTCATATGGGATGACGTTACCCACTGGGGCATGCTGTCAGTAAAATTTGATTCCTGTGAATTTCCAACTTCTGTTAAGTGAACTAATTGCCAATGTCTTACAAAAATGTTTAGGCTGATTAGTAGAAATATTTAATAGACATCTCCTGAACTTAAGGAAACAGTAGTTATGGGCTAACATCCAATGAGATGCAAAGTCTGTTCATATTTCAGTTTCCTGCTAAAAAGGCTTAACAGTTTGTGACCCTGCTGTTTGTCAAATAAAGGTGCGAAAGCGATATTTTGCAGTGTGAATTTTTGAGGATAGAGTTGATTTATGTCAAAGAAAACAAACAGATTACTTCTTAACGTGCCTCTGACATGTCTCTGCTTCTGGTCATAGAAGTTAAGCCATAATTTCCTCTGAGATGTGTGGCATAGAACAGGTGTAACTTGATTTTGAACATGATATTCTGTTTGACACAGAGGGAGAGTTCATAAGACAGGAATATATACAAGATTTACCTTTATTAAAAGTTTCTATGAAGAGGCCAATGCTTTTTGTGTGTGACGTTATTTTTGCCTGTGTTCAAGTGGAATTGTGGCTTTGTATGGACATAGCAAGTATCTCGGTTTCAAGGATCAGCAAAGAGTTCTCAGGAAGTAATTTACTAGAGAAATGTCTCTGCTTGAGAAAGTCACAGGCAGGTTATTAGTTTGCAAAATACATTCATTCAGTGCTTACACTTCTTGAATGATTAGCTTTTCAAATTCTTCACTCTGTGGTTTAATCACAATTATTCAAATTTTAGCTGAGTCCTGTAAATAGCTTGGCACTCTTCACGGAAGGAAAAGGCTACATAGTACTACTACAAACATCTCAAGCAACTGTATATGTCTATTGAACAAATGCACAGCTGATACTGCAAGGAGTTTTCTGTTAGTATATTTGCCAGTAAAATATGATAATCTAGATTTGCAGCTTTTTAACTGTGTTTTCATTTGTGCCTACGGAGGTATATGAAGTTTAAAATCAAAGTATTAAGTAAAAATACCAAAACAATTGCTCAATCAGTCATCTATGTACATTTCCAAAATTCCACCAGTCCTCCAAAAAAATAAGGTAAGCTAACCACCTCAGAGCCCATCCCAAAGGAATTTCACATGCTTCTGTATTTATGCTGCAGTTTATCACCCACTTACTTCTCCACTTTTGAGGGAAACTTGGAAAAATTGTATTTTTAGCTACCCAGTCCTTTGTGAACCAAGGAGAAAAGACAAAGGGATGGAAATTCCAAAGCCAAGGATACCTCACAAAGAATGCCTTCAAGCCAGTGCCCTGCTGTTTAACCCTGGGATTCATTTGCTCAAATATTTCAGGTAACTGAGCTGCTGAAGCGTCACAGAAAGTGAGAGCTGGGCTTTTAAACAGCTAAAACCCACTTAGCATCAGGGTTTGGAAAATATGAGAAAGAAGCATGAGAGCAAGCAGAAGAGATTAGGCAAATCATGTAAAGGAATATTCGTGGGTTTATTTTGGTAAAATACGGTCCTTTCCTATACACCCCAAATTATCATGTTAATTTCTGCCTGACTTCGGAGTCTACGTAAGACTTTGAGGAAACACTTAAAATAAAGGATTTCCTCAGGAGCTAAAGAGGAAGGATTGAAAAGAACATAAGCAGCCATTAAACAGGCAGCATTTGCTAATGGTTGCATCTGAGATATCACACTTTCCCTCCAAGCCTTAAATGGGAGCGAGCTGCTTGAAAGCTAAGCAGTGCCAATAAACACTACATAAGTGATCAAAATGAAAATACAGCTCTCATAACTCCTGCGAAGTCTGAAGGAAGAACAAGAGAAGAGGCCAATACTTGAAGAACAAAGACAGGAAGTAGAGCATATAGATAGATACAAAATATGGCAGGTCTGCATTTGGACAATAGTGGAAAGAGAAGTAGAGTCTCGTTTGCACTTGAAAACAGAGAGAAGAAGCTACTCTTCCCCAGTGTAATGCTTATACCTCTCACATACTGTAGATTCTCAGAACTTTGTAACACCAGCAAGAATTTCAGCAGAAGAAAGACAAGAACTGGTGATTTCTGGCTGTGTGACAGGCAGAATTTCAGACAAAGGAGAGGCATAAACTACATCAGAGAACCAAATCAAAGGTAATTCCAAGATTTCCGACTTCAGGATGAGACTCTGACTTAAAGAAACTGTTAATAAAATCAGAGGTGTGGAATGAAGAGCATTTTTATTCTTTTTTTTTTTTTTTTGAGATATTTGTCAACAAAGTGATGTTGCATAGGCAGAAATGGGCCAGATGAGAAAAATGATGGATTACAAAAAGGTTGGTGCAAAAGTTCAGTATGAACTTCATGGATTTGGTGTCCTGGTCAGAGGCAAAGCTAGCCTATCAGCTTGCTGGAGAATATGAAGATATCAATAGATTAGCAGAGAATATGTTTAAGCACATTTATTGTTAGGTTTGGACACCCATGTTCAATAACTTCATTTTGTAAATGTTTTTAAATAATGAGATCATTTCAACAGATATATTTTAAAGGGAGGCCATCATCATTAAACTCAGAATTTACAGAAGAATAGAGCATGTATTGCAGGAGTGCAAAAGGAACAAATCAAAAGCCTCTGAAATTCCACCCATTTTCTCCTAATAATGATTTGAGCTTAAAAACTTAAATTTTTGTATTTTAAGATCTTACTTTTTTTCTTTTCACATCTATTAAATCTCCATCAGCCTGAGAATGACACTGTTGATATTTGCTTTTTAATTGTCCCAGAATAAAAATAATATGCACTTATTCAGGCTGTGAACAAATCTGAGACATTTTGATCACAAAGAAGAATTTATGTGGAAAAAAAAGTGAATAGTTGCATTGGCACTAATCCAGGGTAACTCTGTTGCAACCAGTAGAGTCACTCTGGAAACACCAAACAGAGCTGAGAACAGAATTTGTCGATAGGGCTGTAAGAGGTGCCTGAACAGAAGGTTTCATGATAGCCTCCTAGAATAAAATTTGTAATCACCTATAATTATGCACATTTTGTTCTGGAAAGCGCAAGGGGTATGACATTCATTTTGTAACTTACACACCTAACCTACTGACATGAAATCCCCCATTTCAGCCCTACAGTAGTCTTACTCTTCCTTTCCCATGTGTACTATAGAAACAGAACAGCTGCTCATCTCCTTTCATCTGGGATTCTCCTTTTGTTTGGCCTTGACTACCACAAATCACATCATTACAATGGCCATTCTAATTGTACCAAAGGCTTACAGAAAAACAGATCCACTTCAAGACTTCCATTCAAAAACCCCTAAAACAAAGCAGAGACTAGTGTTTTCCTGTTTCTTAGGCCAGATTATAGTCTGTAATCCACTTTTTTGCTCATACCTGACAAGATGCTGCACTGAAACTGAAGCCCATGTGTTGCCTTGCAGTCATGGCTAATGTACTATACAGGATAAAGGGTGAAGGCAGGTGGTGGTAGAGGTGTAAAAGCAGAGGCCATAGTCATTGAAATTGTCTCTGTACTAATTGGCAGAAAAAGGGCACTGATAGGCATGGGTTGTCAAGATGGCTCCTCTGACCCTTCTGCTTAATCCAAATGAGTAATTAATGAGTGTGTTATGATTAGCACTGCAGTAAACTCCTCACTAGACAAATACTTTAAAGCTCTCAGGCTTTAGCTCACCAGCTGATTGCCATTTGGCTAGCAGATTTGTTTCCCTCTGAGAGGCTGAACACACCCATTAGTTGTGCAGGGGGAGAATAAGGCTAAAAAATAAAAATGAAAAATCCTACCAAAATGACACCACAGTGAAAGTGGGAACGAACGTTCTCTCAGCAGATCTGAAAAAACAATTCATAATATATGGGACTATTGTGTATCAGGAGCAGTTAGCAACTGATGAAGCGAAGGAGAAATTGTGTACCAAGCATCAAAAAAAAGTGTAGAGCATGTATTTAAAGGCTTCTTTTCTCTTTTTCTGAAAGAATCAGCAAGATAGCAGACAGAAGCCATCAGCTTCCCTTTTCCACTGGAATGTATCAAATGGATTCGTAATGGAAAAGTGTTTGTGTCCAACAACTTTAGTGTCAACTCTGCCAAAAATACCAAGAGTTTGAAGATGGATTTGTTTTGATACCTTCAATACTTATCTAATTAGGATTCCCCTTTAACTTCTCATAGATATGTGACTGCTGAAATTTCACAAAAGAGGCTCGTGCATTTGCATGTTGTTCACAGAGCAAGATATTCTTTGCTACTTTCTCAGTTTAATGTCAGCTGAGGCTGATGGAGCACAAAACTTACAGGAGGGTCTGTGTGAAAACACTAGATGCCCTCAGTTCAGTCCTAGGTAACTTTGAAGTAATCAATACTGGACCAAGTGGCTCATGAGAAAGTTGAAGTGAAGATGCAAAGAAATCTCAGCAGCCAGTGAACCCCAGGGGCAGTGGCATCACATCCAGAGATCCATCAGTGAAAAGAACAGGAGAAGGAAGTGCATACTACATAGTCTACTGACTCGTACCTGTGTTTCACCAAAAGGGCCAATTTCTGCTTCCACACTTAGCAGTCAGTCACCTCTTGCCAACTCTGATTTGTGCAAGCCGAACATGAAATAAAACAAACTGAAATAAAATACAAACCCACTTGCAAAGCACATTTCAGGCTTCCCCAGGCAAGCCTAACTCTGTTTCACATGCTAATTACAGAGATTATAAAGAATGGGGACATATGACTACTACCTATCTCTGCCACTGCCCATAAAACAAATGTAAAGGACAATTAACAACAGATTAGCTCCATGTCCTGGTTTGCCATGTGAGGATGATCACTGACCTTCTCATTTCATCCTCATTAGTGTCTCAGGCCAACAGAACCATTGCTCTTTAATCATCACCCATCATCCTTTGCTTCAACACATGGAAACAAATGATGTGCTGCCAGGAAGGTCAGGGGTCAAATATGAGTTTTGTTGTTGCTGGAGTGCAAACTAGAGGTAACGGGGTCAACTTTGGGGCAAATCTTTGCGGCAGTCTGTTTGAGTAGAGAAACTATTTTGAATGCATGAAGCATGACACCCACTGTGTTTTTGTTTTCTTCTTGCAGCTGGAATTTACTCAAATTTTTTTTTTTAATTTTCTATTTTTCTAGTGGCATGCAAAAACACACAGGAGGAGGCAATTGGTGATTCGCTTTCTTTCTGAGAATGAAATGTTAACTCACAGAGGGATGGAATAAGTGCATACAGGGTGTCACGATTTTTTTTCTTTCTTTTTTTTTTTTTTTTGCCTTTCAAACCTGCGTGTCGTTCATAAAGTTATGAATGCTGGAAGCTTTTCAGGCTGCATCTCCTCATGCTGCTGCTACTCCAGTGCTACTTTCCAATTTGCCATGGATAGCCTCTGAAGACTGACAGGGCTGAAGGCACCCAGTGCCAGTGTAAATGAGCCCCATTCATTTCTTGCCATGGGCATATGGCATGTCATTGTCCTCGGCCACCGAGGCAGAAGTGATGCAATTTGTTGGCATGTCCTGTCACAGCACAAACTATCTATCCCACTGAGCCCCTAGAAAACAACAGAAGCCAGAAAAGGGCAGCCAAAAACTTCACAGCTTTATCACAAGAACACACATGCACACACCACCCTGTTAAAAAAAAAAAAAGGAGAAAAAGATCCCTGTTGTTTTTTGGACTTCTGTGGGATTTACATTTTTTTTTCCTTCTTCAAGGTCTCAAAAGTTATTGTCTAAACCAACACAAAGTCTGATCCTGTTTTTGTCTATCACAAATAAGAATTAGGCCTTCTATTTCCATCTTTTTTTCTAATTTTAAAATCTAACTTTAGCCTAAAAGCATCAAACTGCATAAGTTCAGCATGGTTTCTGTATAGCACACTTAGTGAGAAGAAGTCATGAGTTAAAAAGGTGGTCAAATACGATACCTTCAAATGGGAGATATGATAGTATATACTCCTATAAGTTATTAAAAATAATTACATTCAGTGGCTGAGAAGAAACAAACTTGTTTGTTTCATTTTTGAAAACTTAAAATTTGGAATGGTTCAGAATTCATAGCAGAACTTCAGGATTACTTAACGTTCCAGTTAAGTGAAACTGAAGAGAAGAAAAAAAATCTAGTCACAATACAAAGCAACAATAAAGAAAAGGCTGAGCACAGAGAAATTCAAATGTGGGGAAGAGAGAGGAGGAGAGAGGTAAGAAAAAAGCAGGGGGGTGAAAGGGTGACCAAAGAACTTCCTAGTAAGAATAAAATAGTCCTCACTGTCCTCATTTGCACCTGGCAAGCACAGTTGTCAAATGCTGCACTGAAAACAAGGCATTTGACAACTGAAAAAAAATAATTAAAAAAAGCCAGAAAACTGTAATGTTGAGATGGTTTGGGTAAAAAAAAAAAAAAAAAAAAAAAAAAAAAGGCATTGGACCCATCTTCCTGTCCAAAGGCCAGCCACCTGTGTCAGTCCATTTTCTGGAGAAATGTCCATGCTTAGTGTCTAATTCAGCATTTCCTCCAGTGAGAAAAATATGCTTCTAATTTAAATCTGCCTTGAAGAAAATGTTGGTTTAAATTACGGAAGAAAAAAGTTTTTGACATTGAACAAACTTTGCAAAACTACAAACTAGTCTGGGGTTTTTCCAAAAGCCCAAGTTCTAGCATGTTTTCTGAATACTGATAAAGATATTTTGCATCTGTAAGGTTTACAACCCATTTTTGCCCTTCAGTAATAAACTGTGCTGCAAATAAGTTGCGTGCAATAAGTAGTGCTGCAAATCAGATAATTAGAGGTGACTTTGATCAGATTTCCACTGTAAATTAAGTATGTGATAGAATGAGAGTGTGAGTTTTACAAGGGCAAATTTGTACCCATAAAATGAAGTCACATATACTACAGTTTAGTGAGAGTTGGGACCAAGGTGAAAAGTTCAAATACAGATCCAAACTTCTCCAGAGTTTGTGGTATGCAATATTCAGTTCAAACATTTTGATTTGAACCCATTTCTAATTATATTATTGGGTTTCTATAAACCAAATCATATGCAACATTTAAGCTGGGATGTTCAGGCTGGTTAGATTTAGAAAACAAACCCATGTTAGATGTCAGAACTAATTTTTGTAGAGACAGAATTATCATGCTCCATATGGTTCACATTTCTAAGCATTGACTTTTGTGCACTAACTAGGCCAAATATAAGCATGTGTGACATACATAATTACATGGGCTGTAATAATTCATATTTCTATTGACCTGAATACCTATGATATACTGATTTCTCAGTTTTATTTGGCAGTGCAAAGAGATCTGCCTAACTTGTTGCTACCTTTCTTCAGAAATGAAAAAAAAATAGATCTGCCCGATACCTATTCTTTGAAGTTTTACTCTGAGCCAGTACCACTATCATGCAGCTGAACAATTCAACAGTTTGCATGCTTATTCCAGTGAATGCCTGGTAGATCAGCACTGTTATAGTAAAAACACAGTATTCATTCTAACAGCACATTTTCATAACTTACTGAAAGTTCTCACCTCTGAAGTTGAAATTTTCCATGACTGGTCTGTGGCAAAACCAGAGGACTTGTTTTCAAGGACTTCCCCCAAAAGTTTGAACGATAAGAATATAGTTTTCACATTAAAAAAGAAGTCTCTTAATCTTTTAGTAAATAGAAACATAAGCGAGAGGGTTCAGGTGTAAAAATAGCAGTTAGACATGGAGTGAGTTTCCAGTGAGCAGAAGTCTGCAACTTTGTTCAGGACAGTAAATGCCTAGAAATGAAGGCTATGAAGGTGTGAAAGGTATGTCAGTTTGAACTAGTTACTAATAAATCCAATTGACTTACACTGGGGCTCCAGCAAACTTGATTTTTAATTTTCAAATGCTCAGACCAAGGAGCATCTCTACCTGCCTGAGAGGGAATTGCAGTGGGCAAAATTAAAATAAAGTCCACCCATCTGCTATGAATGGCAATGCTTTCTTTTAAACCAAACAATTAGTTCCAGTGAAAATATAAGTTTATAGAAAGCTTTCTGCCTTCTCATATGAATGGCATATAACAAAAAATATCATTATTGGTCATGTGGTAAGTCAACAAAGACCATTACAAAAAGCATGGATTTTGTCATGGAAGTGACAATAGGCTCAGAGACATAAAAATTAACAACTTGGCAGGAATGGAGTGGCCCAGTCTGCTCAGCCAACACATTGACCATTAATACTACAAAACATTTTGAGCAAAGTCAGCAGTATCACACACACAGAGCCAGACAAGAAAATAGAAACCTTCTCATCCAAAGGTACTCTTAAAACATTTTAAAACTATTTTATACTAGTAATAACAAACTCACCACAGTACATTTCCTTCACATTAATGGCCCACTGGAGCTTACAGCCTACAGCTGCACCTCAGGCCATCAACTCCCTCCCAGTTGGTCACTAATCTACAGGAAGTGTCCCCACACTGAACTCGTTATACCTCAATTAATGTTGACTGTGTAATACAATGGGGGGAAAATGTAAGTAAAAAGTGGGTAGGTGAATGTAGTAAGAAGAGCATGTAAAGCAATTATAGTGAGTCAACATAGCAAAGATGTTATGTCAAAACTCATCAGTTTATTCCTCTTGATCTACGCCCCCTCCAAAGCACGTCTGGATTGTGAGGCCTACTGAGGAAGAAGAAACAGATCCTTCCACCACTGATTTATAGTTTTCTTCTAACACAGTAGTGAGACATGAGGGCCCTATATAGTGACATGTGTAGCTTCTTTCTGAGAGCTAAGATTGACATTACCATGAGTAGAAAAAAGGGAATTTAAAATGTAGATAGAAAAAAAGTGAATGAAATTTGAGGAGTCTTTAGGAACAGTCTTTATTATATGGCCAAAAGTCCCCCAGGTTCCACAGTCATCAGTGTGGGAAAAGCCCATCTTAGTTTAATGGCAGAGTGAAAGCATCCACTAGAACAGGGTATTAACAGTGGCAAAATAGAGGAAGCATAACCGCTGATGTAAAGAATTAGTAAAATATAGACATTAATATAGAAAATAAATATGATGGGGACTAAACCTTAGACGAAATTGTGAACAGGCTAAGACCAGTAAGAATGACTACTTAAAAGCTCACCAGAAACAAAAGAAATCATAGCAGAGGAATGGAGTTACCATTAGTTGAAAGTGGCACCATTTTGAATATTGATGCAGAAAAGGCAGAAGCACTGCCCTAATGGTGCTGTTTATAAAAACATCAAGATGAAGTATTTGTGTCACATGAGCCTGATGCATTAGAAAGCAGTACATTAGTAAGTCAGAAGAATGCAAAATATTATTTACCAAAGAGAGATGTTTTTAAGTTGGTGGACTTGGTCATATGTAAGAATTTAAGGAGAGCTGACAGTGAACACTGAAGAAGTTCAAGAAACTAAAAAACATCTAGTGCTATGACAATATCAGAAAAAATGTGCCTAGCAATAACTGCTGGCATATTTTGTGATGTAAATTGATGGAAAAGCTGAAAAAGAATTCAATATATAAACTTATAAATAGGAATAGCTGGGATTATATTCAATGTTTGTAGTGAAGAGGGCTTCAAGGGGAATGAATCTTGTAAAAAAAAAAAAAAACCCTCCCCAAACTGTCCTGATTTTATCCTTTAATAAAATCACAAAATTAATTTAAAAACCAAATCACATTTAGCTGTATGTTACTTTCATTAAGGAACCTAATCTCAACTATATGCCATCCTAATTTAATATTTGGCCAAATACCTTCAATAAAGTGCACAGTGAGTGCATGAGTAATTAGCCAGGTGCCTTATCTGGAACCTATGTGGAATCCCTGGCATTCTTTGAAGTGTGGCATATTTGCAGCAGAGCCCTGGATATAATAGCCCTGCAGTTAAAATTTGGGGATAGCACAAAGTTTAGTAAGACAGTAAGTAAGGAGGAGGCTGGCTGGCCTGGAGAATGAATGAGCTGAATCCCTTGGTGTTCTGGGTCTAGCTTTTAATATGGTCAGTGCCAAGTGACATATCTAGGAAGTAGAAATGTGAGACTATGTTTTTTTTAATGAGTTAGTCTAAAAAGGGTACAGATAGTATAGTGAATAGACAACTCAATGAGCTCCTGGTTTGATGCTGTGGAAAAAAGTTAATGTAACTGCTGGGTGAATAAACAGGAAAGACATGAGTGCGAATAGGTCAATTTCTCTACAGGACAAGACAGAAATATTGCACACATAGCTTGTGCCCACATTCTAAAAAGAATATTGAAAAATTGGAGAGGGTGAGGTAAAGAGCCACTAAACTTATTTGAGGCCTGAAGGAATGTTTTACAGTGGAAGGCTTACTGAGCTCCATCCCTTTAGCTTATCAAAAAGAAAATTGAGAGGTGGTTTGATTACAGTACATAAATGCCTTCACAGGAAGAAAATACCAGGTACTAGAGGCCTCTTTAATCTAATAAAGAAAGAAATAACAAGAACCAATGGCTAAAAGCTGAAGTCAGACAAATTCCAATTGGAAATAAGCCACAGTGAGAATGATTAACTGTTGGAACAAACTACCAAGGAAATGGTGGATTATCCATCTCCTGATTGCTTCAAATCAAGACTGGATGCCGTGATAGGTATAACCAAACACAAGGTAGATTTTACTCTAAATCAAGTTATTGGGGGAAACAAAATAGTTTCAGATATGCAAGAGGTAAAACCAGATGAACTAGTTGTTCATTCTGCCCTTAAAAGTATTTCTGTGTGAATAAATCGACTCACTGAATTAAAAAAAAACCTTTTTCTAAAATAACTTTTAAAACAACACCCCCAAAAAGTAAAAAAAAAAAAAAGCTGTTTTAGTTAGGTCTGTTTGAGGTGATTTTCACCTCTTTATACCTCAATTTTGGAATTGGTTAGTACTAACCCTAAGACACTATGGGCCATTTCAAATACCAGTTCTTTCAAGTTTCTGACAGACATGGAGATCCACAGAGAGAAACACGGCATGATTCTGAAAGATGGTATTCAAAAAGCAAAGCACAATAACCAAAAAAAAAAAAAAAAGTTAGCAGCCTAGATGACCTGGTGTCTATAATCTGAAATATCCTTCAGAGGCTGAATTTTTTTACATTTTCTAGGTGTGCCTGGCTTGGATGCTCAGCAGAATTGTCTAAAAGTAGAACCAGGCATATCACTTCCACTTCGTCTGTGCTGCATGGGAACAACTTTTCTTCTTCTTTCACTTTGTATTTCTCCTACATACCACCATTTCTAGACTATTTTTATTCTTTTTTCAGAAATGCTTATCACATCTCCATGTATGTAGGTAGTTTGAGTGTTTTCATCGAACTGTACAGCCTATTTTTGCTCCACTGTACCCCATGTGAAGGAAAAAGAAAGAAGCAACTAAAATCAATATGCCATCCCCTTCTCTTGTGCCCTTTGTCTGATGACACACAGTCACACATCCTGAAAAGTCTATACAGAGACTGTAACTAATTTTGGAGATGAATTGTGCAATACTAAACTGTTCTATCTCCTTTACTTGAAGGCACACCAAATGTTCAGCCCATGGAGCTGTCCACGAAATCCAAGTCTTTCTGTACTTCCTCGTTACTCATGAGACAGCAGAAGCCCACCACACTAGCAGGAAATTACAACTCCTCTAAAACTAGCCTTGATGTGCTTGCCAATGTCTTGCAAGAAAAGTGTATTTTCTGATCCCTCTGTGCCCCTCTCTGCTCAGCTGCTCTGCAACAGTTTGGAGAGAGGAAGAACTACATTATACCTGACTGCACAAACACCACATTCTTCCAGTCTTGTTTAGACATATAATGTGAGTCACCGCCTGGCTGTGTGTTTTAAGGTGCTTGTAGTAAATACTCTGGTGATCCAAGGAATCTTTTAAGGTGTGCCTTTCATTCCATGGAAGTTCCTAACCTTGCCTGAATTAGTAAAGGTTAAAAATTTTTTAAACTTTCATAGTGGTAAAGTTTATAAATACAGACTTTCTCAGGTTTATAAATACAGACTTTCTACCCAGCTGGAGAAAGTTTAAAAAATATACTGTAAATCTGTTTATCCTTACAGGCTTCTACATGTCTTGTCCTGGTTAGGTAAATATTAAAGTCTGTTGACAATATAAAGCAAAACAAAACAAAGATATGGCTCAGAAATAAAGTCTTAAAATGTTTAATGTTTTTATAGGAAAAAAATAGTCTTGCTTTACCTCTTTAGAGAGACTATATATGGGGCAGAGTTCAGAGATGTCACCAGCAAAGCATAGATTAGTTTGAAATATCAATGCGCCATTCATACAGGGTGTGCAGCTAGGTAGACCTAGGTTGGAAGAGTGGAGAGGAGGAAAATAAAGCCAAAGTTAATTACTTGCATACTATCCCCCTTTTTTCTAAAGCACAGTGAAAATCATGGACCTTCAACTCCAAGTCTTGATACATGAGCCAGAGTACTAATTCAGGAACTCTGGTCATTTGAGAGGCATGTCCTTGATCCAAGAAACAGTGACTTCAGTGTACAGCAAGATTGAACACTGTGGGAAAAACCTGGCTTGTTCCAAAGTTCCAGTCAGGGGTAAAAGCACATTGTTTAGATTAAAAATGATCCAGAGTTTCAAGAAGGCTCTGCATGCACATGTCCAGGGTTAGATTTTCAAAGGGCTCCGTGTCCCTTTTAAGTACTACTGGCTCAGCATCCATGACAGAATATAGGTCCCTTTGACTGCTTAGCAGAATAGAGAGCAAACTCAGCAGCTAAATGTAGGCTTTATTTTCTAATAGTGCTATAGTACCTACATAAATAAGGAGACTTTTTTAAATTTAGATCCCACTTCTATTCATAAGAACCCTACCACAGAGGTTAAGAAATTATTATTTTTTAAATAATGGAAGTTGAATTTCTCCTCTAAATTTGTAATTGCTATGAACTGGGATCAGGAAAAATCTGTGGGCTAAACTGTGCTCCCTGAAGATGAAACAGTCCTTCAAGTACAGCTGCCACCGCTTGCCTCCAGGTGCAATGATGTCCCCCTCTTTCTTCCCCCCATAGCAGTAAGAATTAATGAAGACTTTTTGGATAGGGCCAGGAGAAGGGAGAAGGAGGGGAAGTCTGTCATATGTCATTAAAATTGTGATTATACATGTCACCAATGACATAGGTGGTTTAAAAATGTACATATGATTTTATGAGAAAATGAAGTAATTGGCTATAAACGCATTTATACACAATCTTGCTTCGGCATTTATTTTTAATGAACTGGGAAAGTCTACACTCATCTTGAGGTCAACAACAAAATAGTCCTCACTGGAAGAGAACATTTTTGTTATTACACTGCACGAAATAAGTTGTATATTAAACAACATATGGTGGGACTGAATCTGTCTCCTCCGAGTGCTGAAGATTTAGTAGGCTCTGCCTTCCTTTTTTCCATTACTGTGATGCATCAAGTGGATTCAGTAAAATGCCTTTCTCTTAGAATTGCTGAATATACATAAAGGGAAAGTGTTGCTTATTACAAATTATTTTAACTGGTAATTCTCGTTGAGATGAAAGCTTTAATTTCTATGAGATTTCTAGAAGTCAGGTGAGAGTGGCAGCATGTAATCAATCACAATTACATTTAATCACAAAATTCAAAAGTCACAGTGGTTTAAAGTGTGTTTAAGCACACAAAGGTGATACCCTGAAATGATTGCATTTTGTGTAGTACAAAGAGGAAGGGAAAGTAGCTTTATTTTTTTTTTAAATAAGATTTGTTATTATAGTGATGAAAATTAGTCTAGATAAGCTAGAAACCCTGCTTCTAGTAACAGATTTCCTAATAAATTTTCAGAGAAAGTAAGTATTCTGGGAGACTTTCTGTAGTGACAGAAATGATTCAGCATTGTAAACTCTGGCCCAGCCAGTCCACTGTAGAGGGCATTTTTGTTACATTTTTTTCCCTCCCCAAGTGGAATTTTATTGCCTTTTACCCAATAGCCTAAGCCTAGAGCAGTCCTATGCATTGTAGAAAATTTGACTTCAGCTTCATTCTCTACCTCAGGGGACTGGAACCCATATTCTCTGCTCCCACCAGGAGACTGCACAGTCTCCTGTAGGATTGGACATGTATGGAGGGAAAGACTGAGAGGAAGCTCTGAGTCTGCTTGTTGAAGCTGTTTTGTCTGTAGAAATAAAATAATCATTGGAGTAAGCCAACTGAGGTGCTTTTAACATAAGAGTGCCCCACAGCAAGGCCTAAAACTCTCTCTTGTTTTCATCTCCCAGTTGTAATGATTATGTAAGAATGGTGACTAACCTTCATAGCGTGACAAATGGTATATCCAGCATACAAAGGATTTCCCTCAAGATAACTTCTAGCCTGGTGGCAGGACACTAACATTCAAGATTAGGTTAAAGTGGAGGGTGATCACAATAATGTAAAGCGATCCTCAGGTCAAATCCAATACTGTGGTACTCAGAAAGTGGAAAAAAACTTCTCCAATTTAACTAGTCTTTGGATAGACTCCTAGACCATTCTTTGAGAAATTGTCCAGATTTTCTTATTATGAGACAATATCTTTACTTTAAAAGGACAGCTATGTTTTTCTGAGGGTAAATATATACTTGTATATATAGTGTTCTGTTTTACTGGAGCTGATTTCTTTATGTTCCTTAGTTTTATATGGAGGGTCAAGTTCGAGCAAGCAACAGAATTTCAAAGAAAACATATCACATTTCACTGAGTTCTATATCAAAGCCATGCATAAAGCATCTCATGATTTTTATGTTGCAGCATAAATCAACTAAGTGAACACACTGAACACTATGTGATATGAGTTTTGTATGGTTCAGGGTTTTGTTGTTTGTATGTTACTTAAACACTTCATAAAATGACTTTAGTATCTGTTCAGTGTGTATATTTTGTGAATTCCTTCTTGGAAGATACAATTTTTTTCCCCCATCTCTGGTATGAAAGCATAAATTTGGGATATTTAAAGAACTCCCATCAAAAACCTTCTTGTGCTATTTATTCTCAGCAGACTCTGATTCTCCCTCCTGTTAATCATTCTACACTGAAAACAACTTATTAATAGGCTCTTTCCTTTGATCAGTGGTTCTTGGAATTGAAAGGGTGTGGAAACCTGATTTATTTTTAACTCCAGAATTATGATTCTCTACAGATTTCTCATGAGACAGATTTCTCACTCTGTCTTGGAGAACTGTGTGGGAAGGTTTAATTTAACATGATATATATGTATTCTAGATATATTTAAGGTATGGCACAATTAAAAATTTAATTTAAATATGTTAAAATATTTCAACCAAAGACTCCAAAATGACTACATTTTATCCAAATAATTTTTTATGTTTCTTAATGGGAAATGTTATCTTTTGGTGAAAATATTCACTTCTGGTAAACATTTTCATGATGTTCATACGTTGTTCATCAAGCATAGAGGTCTTGTGAAAATGGGTAGGAGTACTGTTGTGTATCACTTGCTAACCAGGGGAGGACTTCTAACTAGGATCAATGGGGACTTGTGAAAAAAGCCCAAATACAAAGAATTGTCACTTGAGAAGGGCTGAATAACACAGGGAGGACAAGTTTAATCATAATATAAAGAGGAACAAAAATGTGGAGAGCAGGACAATTCCATGGAACAGTTCAGATGTCCATATACTGGTATGAGAATGAGGCATATAAATGAAGGGATCTGGATGTTTTCATAAATGATCAAAATATTGGTACAATGGAATGCTGGCAGGGTTTTTTAGGAAGGATAGGTAACAAAAAAGTATCCATAATGTAGACAGAAAGAGTTGCTGAAAGTCTGTGGGTAGTGATTACAAAGAAAGAGAATAGAGCACTGCTGGGACCAGGAATATAGCACAGACCACCCAGAGAGGGTGGTCTACTGGACAAAGCTTTTTGTGAGTATCAACCAGAATAATCCAAAGCTCAGGCCTTAGCTAGTGTTAATGGGGGATTTCAACCACCCATACATCTGTCAGGAAAACAGTTGATGGGTAAGATCGTTTTGTTCCACTGGTGCTAGTTTTTTAGATTCATAAGGAGAAAGCAATTGGAGGGGAAGCTCTTCTAAAGTTGATTCTAAAGGATAGGAAAGAAAAAGCTGAGAATATGAAGGAGAAAGGCAAAATAGGTAAGAGAAGCCACAAAATGCTCTTTGTGATTTTTAAAAAGTGAAGGACAAATATAAGTAAAATAAAAATGACGATTTTCAGGAACACAGACTTAAAAAATTGCAAAATTGATGGTAAAAAGTTTAAGAAAGGAGATTCTAAGAAAAACAACATGAGCATTATCAGTGAAAACTATCTAAGTCTAAAGAAATGACAGAAAATACAACAAAACACCTGCTTAGCTAAAACGTCATTGGCTTCAAATACAAGAAGGAAGTAGACTGAAAGACCAGATTACTAAAGACATGAATAGCATCAGCAAAGGGGCTTCAGTGTGAAAGAGAGAAATCACAAACTACTGTGAATGTAGGGTACTCTGTTACATTACTCTTAACCTGATCAAAAGGCAGGCTACTTTTGACAAGAATGGCCCGTTTCTCCCTCAGCCCTGATTACATTCCTGTTTCACTTTTCTTGCATGAGATCTAGCAATTGTGACACTGCAAGTATCAGGTCACCTCACTGATTTGGCAAAAAACTAACATCCAAAAAAAAAAAAATCCGAGTACATGCCCCTGGGGATAAGGGCCAGGTAGTGGGACTGGCCTTTTCAGTAATAACTTACACTTGGACTGAATTAAATTAACATAACTGTACTTTTATTTAAGTCTGAGTTTTCAGATCAATTATGTTTAAAAAAAGTCATCCCTGGGTACCTCACAAAATGGTGGAAGTTCTCTCCACACAGATAGAGTTTATTCTGAGAATTTACAGACCAGGGATGAGGTTTCAAACTGGAACAGAGCAGTGGGGTACAGGCCAAAAGAGGTAACGGGGAGGAGCCACAGAATTAAAGAGTATTAGAACAGGTGATCAAGCAACGTGCAGAAAGGAAGAAGGAAATGGGAAACAGGAAACAGGAAACAGGGAGAGGAAAAGAGGAAAAAGGAAAAAGAAAAAGGGGAAAAGGAAGCAGTTATTTGTATGAACAGACAACAGACATTCCTATGGGGGAGAATCAACAAATGTCATATAACTGGACTTCAGTAAAGCTTTAGACAGACATCACCTCAAGTGATATTTTATTATCAAGCTAGAAGATGAGTGCAAAGCTGTTTTTTCACTCTTAGGGAACCCCTGCGAAAACCATGATGATTTCTGATAGTATCTATTGGTATATGAGATTTTGTAAACATATTTGAGCCACATAATAAACAACTTCAAACTGTTAACTTAGGAGCAAAAAAAGAATGTGACAAGCTAATTGTCTCAGATCATTTATACCTTCTGTCTCTCAGTAAGAGTTCTCTGTGAAATGAACACGAGTACAGCTAACCTTTGGAAATGGAAGGATTAATCCATAAAATAATACCCCTCTTTTATGAATTTTGGTTAAAGCAGAGGAAGTAAAAAGCCAAGCCTGATCAACATTTCTAAAACAAAGTCATCATTTTAGTTCATGGATATTTATTAACTGAAAGTATAAATTAGAAAACAACCTCAGGTTAAATCCAAAGCTGCAGCCAGACCCAAGGTATTCCAAATGTGCCTGTTTAATATTCACTGCAGATTAACGGGTATTACACATTGTTTCTAGCTGTACTTTTAGAGGAGGTGGAGGAGGAGGCAAGACCCTGAGATAAAAAATACAGACTTTGTTTCTAAAACAAAAATGAGATTGTAAAATTGAAAACATGAAAGTGGAAGAGAATCACTAATAACTATATTCTTTATCTTCAAAAAAATCAACAAAACCTTGCTTCGCTGTATGTTCCAGTGTACTACAGGCAGGCATTATCCAGCCCCTTTCTAAATGTTGGCAGTAGAGTCTGGTTTCCCAACTCTGTGAAATTCTAAAATATAATGAAAATGCAGCTACCGTACTTTCTAAGCTCTTGGTAGATATTTTCACTTACTTTGTCATTTTCAAGGGGGAAACAATGGTGGCATCTGTGCCCTGGTGCTAAGTGCTCATTTGCATGCAGAGGCAGAGAGATATCCGTTTATTATCAATTTTATGCATTACTTCATTTCATGGTGTTAAAACAATTACATTCAAAGGGTTCAGCAGTCCACAGCCAAGCTATTCAGGGCTCCAGCAGCATCATATAATAACGTTATTCAGGGAGATACACATACATCATAGTTTACTGACTTAGAAGTAAAAAAGAGAGAGAGAGAGAGAGAAAGAGAGAGAGAGAGAGAAGCAACTCCTATAGAGCTGGATACAGAATTTGTAAAACATCAGAGATATTACAATAAACAGAGAAACTCAGGGCATATGGACATGAAATTTATTAACTTTTGAATTACTTTCTAAGAAAGTTGGGCAAATTTTCTACATAAAACAGTTTCCCTGTCAAATCCTCTGCCGTATATGATCTCAACTTCTTTTACACAGCACTCTTCATAACCCTTACCACAAAGCTCCACTTGAGCAAAAAATATAGAGACTGTGTACATCCCCTCAAAGATTTTAGAATACATACCTTGAAATAGCAAACAAATGGTTTGGTGTGAAGAGACTCTTGTGCTGAGAGTGCTCTCTACATGCAGTGGATTTGCAATCTGATTATCTGCTTACTCCTGTCAAGGCTCCACCAAGCCTCCCATGAGAAATTTACATTTGTCTATGAATTTACATTAGCTAAAACATCTGTCTGGGCAAAGGATTTTAAGCTTTTAAAATGAGGATCTACCCTCCGACACCAATCCACTCTCCAAAATCAAAGGAAAACTGTGGCTCAGTAGTGAACAACTTAAAAAACCTTCAGGGTTTTCCTTATTGAGTTTGGCAAAATGTTTGTTACAGCAGAAAGAAAAGAAGCTACTTAAATGATCACTTGCTGAAATTTTTAAAAGTGCAAGAAAAAAATCAAATCAAACAACTTTTAATAATACTTTACTGCCAGAGGAAAATAAAATCAAAGCTGTCACTATAAAATAAAAAAGCAATTACCAACTTTTTGATTGATATTTCTTTAGGCATCTACCTCAAGAAAGCGACTTGAGTGCAGCACAAGAGAAAAGGCAAAGAGAAGCCTTTCTGAAGCATTTCAACACAGAGAACATATGAAATTAGAAAAACTAGAAGAGAAGTTGTATTATCTGGGCTATCACAGACAACAGTTTGTCAAAGTGCTCAGGAATTTCCTATCAGTTTTGTCTAGGGATAGCTCGTATGCACACAGCACAGTGAAAAGGTGTGGGCCTACTCATGCCACGCAGAAATACAAATTCTGAACAAACTAGCTTGGCAACTGGAAGAAACAGCTGTTTCCTTGCTAATGATGTCAGTGCAGTGTAGCATCCCTAGCAGTTCTTAAGGTATGGGCCACTCTCAAAAGGGTAAGGGGAAATATATCCTGGATTGCTACATGGCCAGAGTGCTGTTAGAAGGAGAGCACAGGATGTGGCTGATGTAGGAATAGGTCTAGTGGGTAGAGTGGTGCTGAGGAGTTGAGACACAGAGCAGAGGCCCACCATTGCTGGAACGGCAGAGCTGGGCCATTCCCTTTCAGCTTTTCCTCACAGTGGGTGTTTCAGGTACCAGGGCCCCAGCGGAGAGCTGGAGGCAGCAGCTTCCTCAGCGACTCCTGGCATTGCAGGTTTCCTCTGTTTCTGCTCTTAGTGTCCCAACAGCCAGCACCTCCTCCTGATCTATCTGGCCCTGTCCCTGCCATAGCCACCCTCTACCATTAAAGTAATAAGGGTGCCAGCAGCAGCCCAGCTGTGGCATACCTGCATGGTCTGCAAAAGCCACCTGAGAAGCAAGGTAAATACTTACTCAATTGGCCCATGCTGATTTCTCATTAGGTTGCAAGCAGTGTCTTGTCTAGCCAGTTTAAAGCTAGCTTGGCTATCTTTACACTACATTGCAGTCACAACACAACATATACCTTAGGGGCAAGGAGAATGCCTACTACCAGTTTTATTAGGCTATACAAATTAAGCAACTTTTAGAACTAAAAAATTGGGTCTAAGTTTTATGTCAGTAGCTGCTAGTTTATTTCATTTTGCAGGGCTCATTAGCTCAGACACAGCTCCATGGCAATGCCTCTGTACCTCTTGCTGTTCAGCAACTAGCTTGTTCAGGGATCTATACATGGAGATGTGTGTGGTAGACATATTTCAGTCACTTATAATGGAAGACAGTTTCATACACACAAGGTTCTTCAGTTAAATCCCTCCCGTTATACAAAACTAGACAATGACCGGCATATTTTGGTAGATGTTTATAACAGAAACCATAATCATTTCACTGTTACTTTGCTCTTCTGGTCGTTATACAGTTTACACTGTAAACTCTTTGTAGAAGGGATTGTCTTTTTGTTATTTTGCCTGTGTGATGAAGTCCCAATAGCTGATCATCGGTCTGAAGATACAAATATTAGCCTAATAATAAAATTCTCTTAAAATTTCACGAATGATTAATTGTCCTTTGAAATAAACCTGGTAACCATCTACTGGAAAAGAAAGAGAATGATAACCAACAGGAAGAGGTCCTGGTATTTGGATGGCAAGACATTTTTCATAGACATGAAAAAGACGAGGCTAGCAAGATGTGTATGTATTGGGCAAGACCAATGGGTGTACAGATGAGCTGTAAAGACAGAAAAAAATGATGACCTGGCAGGAAAACAAGATCCAGTTTACCAAAGGAAATGAGATTTGCAGGCTTGGTTTTAGCTTTCTTCCTGTATCCCACTACAAAATATTTTTAAACCCTATTTTATTAACATAGTCCCCTCTTTTAAAAATTGTATCTCTAAATATTATGTTACAGTTCATCATTATTAGAATTCAGTAGTCTCTTTCCTCCCTAACAGAAAATGCACACAAATTAATCAGTTTGCATTTGTTAATATCAACTAATTCATGTATTTTAGTTTAAGAGGCTCACGGAATTAAAAAAAAAAAGAATGCTGCATACATCTTGCTTAGACTGCTTTTTATGAATTCTCAAGAGAAATATCTTAATTCTACTATATTAAATGGGTATGACTGAAAATGGACCGATTTAGTCCATCATAAGAATTTAAGAACCATGCAGATACAAAGAGACTAACAGTCTTCCCAGTGTGAAATATCCTATCTGCATTGGTTACCAATGATGGATGCTCAGAAAGAAGTCTAAGTAACGGTGTGCACAGAGGATTCTGCACTAACTGGCCATCCAGTCTTTTGTTACTGCTTTTTGCAGACACTGAAATGAAATGCTTGAGGGTTCCAAAAGCTGTAGCAGCTAATTTTGCTTCAGACTAACTAGAATCTTTAACCATTCACAGTGTGTTACAGATATCTGTGAAAAATTAGGTAAGCATTTTGTAGCACTATCTTGCTGGAGAAAGAGCTGTAATACACAGTGTGCACTTTCTTTGTTTGCTGATAGCTCTGGAATTGGTGCTGGTGGTTTCAAGATGTGAAGAAAGGGTCTGGAATTTGTAGATAAAATGGTGTTATACTGCTCTGCAGTACAGAATGTACTCCCAAACTGGAAACAAGTAAAAAGTTCAGAAGATAAATAGTTTCATTATGCTTTAGGTACCTTCAGCCCTCTTTTCCTCTTGTATTTAAATAAAGACCATATTTTGGTCAAATATAAAATTTTGTTACTATGCAGTAGTTAGTGTCTGAACCTTACATCACATCTACATCTAGAAGCAAGTTAAGTATTATTATTATAGTAGAACAATTTTACTCCCTTTAAAATAAATGATAGCTTAACCATTTTAGTATAAAGGATCAGATCCATAAAATGTTATGAAATTCTATGCACATATAAAGAGATTTATATATATATATATGAATGCTGGATACACTAATTGTTGGCATAAGTCACTGCAACTCCACTGATATCAAGCGAGTTATACTAACTATTGCCAAAAGGGATTTTGGCTCTGTGAATCTAAGAAATAGGAGATCAAAAGTGTCATTGGAAGCACAGGATGATAACATATGTTACTTAAGTATGCAAAATTAACCCCCTGTATTAATTTTTAAACAAGAACTGTAAAACACTGAACCATATAAAACTGAAAAACAAAATTGTCTCCTACCTGCTAGAATATTGATTGAACAGTGATGGTACTGGTTCACTTTGTAGGTCATTATCACTGACTGTAAAAAAAAAAAAAAACAGTTAATATTCCAATGTGATCACTTTGTTGCTAGTCTGGAGTGATGCTAAGCTTCCACAATTCCTGTTGTCTCAAAAAGGGAGTCAAGGGTGGGTAGGACAGGCTCTCATTAAGTGGCAGTTCAAAGTCCAGTCTGACTGCCAAAGGAAAACAGATGCACACGGGTCTGAGAAAATTTAAGGAGGGCTAGTAAGAAAAAAGAATTTGTATAAACAAGCTGACAGTCAAAGTTTGAGTGATGATGAACATCTGCAGCTTCCATTATGATCCATGGTAGCTATAGGTGCATAGCAAGTGTTCAACCAGTCTCTGGATTTTACCCTTACACAGTAAAGACATATTGCTCATAAATGCACCATGAGTCTACAGCAAACACACAGCTAAACACACAACAGTCTTTCTCTGCTTCCTTTTTTTATTTTTTCTTGTTTCAGGTTTTGATGTTCCTCTTCGGTTTGTCGTAAGTGCTAAATAATCTTGCCAACTGGGCACTAATATATTCAAGGAAATGTCAAGATGGATTTTCATCCTTTCAAATATCCCCAAAGCCACAGTATATACCTTTCTGGGGCTGTTAACAAGAAGTCAGTTTTCAGATTGGCCTGCAACTTGAACACTTCTTTTCATAAAGGTACTCAGAGTAGGCAGGTGGCAGGTTGTTAATTCACCCCCTGCTCATTCCTAGAGGTTGCATGATAAAATGAGCCACATGCTTATGGCTTTAATGTGTTTGGTGTTCAAAAACAAGACGATTTCAGGACAAAACAGCATCCTTGCTAGCAGTTGGCTGAGACATCAAGAACAAGAAGAAGAATTTCTAAGACCTTATTGGTGAACATATGGCAGACACTGATTTCCTTACTAAATCAGATGATATTACTAGAACTGGGTCATTATGCACACATTGTAATCTATCGTTAAGCCCAACAAAGTAATATTTAGCTAGTGTTTTAATTGTACTACTGGGATTTATCTCTGCTTTTCAAAGAAAAAAAAAGTCAAAGAAGGGAGGAAGGGGTGGTGAATTTTCAATTTTAATAAAAAGAGATTGCCAATTTTGACAAATGACACTAACAGCTTATTCAGATAATGTTTGTATATAGACATATTTGCACATATTTTTGGTGTTATTTAGGAGACAGGAAATGTTTAAATTAGTCATTCTCTTCCATCCCTTCTTTGAAAAGTATATTTCTCTTCTCTGTATATGCTTTTAAAATGCAACTTGGCAGCATACGTTTCAAATAAACTCCCAGTTTGTTCTACAAAGCCTAAAGGCAGGCCATCACTACCTATATTTCCAAACTACCAAGAGGACAGTTGCTCTGGCAGTGTGTAATACATTTGCACATGTTATAGAACTGATGGAATACAAGAAGGAAAGTAACCTCTTGGCCTGGAAATCAAGTGGTCCCTCATAATACCAATCCATATGGCTACAATCAATTAAAACAAAGATGCATCTTTCTAATCTCTGCTGCAGAGCGATCATACAGCAAGAGTTCCAGGGTGGTAGAAACTGGAGTATGTGGGGTTTGCTGTTGTTGCTGCGTTTTTTTTAACGATCCTTCTCACATGGTTTCTGAGACATATGCAGGCTGCTGAGATAGGTACTGTTTAGCAAGGATACTGAGCAGAAGGGAAAGGTGTGCAATTCAACTGTAGGCCAGTCACCCCCAAACCTGTTAAATGCACTTATTTTGCAGTGCGTTAAGAGAAACTGCTCAGACAAATCCCATATCTGTCTCCAACAGCTGGAGATAAAGAACCCTGTTTTCTTTTCTGTCAGGGTTAAAAAAACAAGCAACTTATTAAATAGCATTTTGGCAAACACAATAGATAATGAATCCTATACTATAGTTAAAGGCTTTTAACAATTAAAAAGATTTACGAGCCGAGCACTGCAACACATGAGCACCGAAGGAGTGAACCAGCTCCTGCGCAGCCAATCGCTGTGAATGGAGAGCCGGCAACGTGTGTATCCAGCATGTACTTGTCGAAATCGGACGTGTTGAGAGGAACGTGAAACAAGGTGGTTGAGGGACAAGGAGGAGGAGTGAGGAGGCTCTGGCAGGTAACCGTGCAGCTCAGGCCCACAAGTAGAGAAAGGCTGACACTTCAGAAGCCCGGCTCTTTGATCAGGCTGCAATGGCCGGGTACGTCAGATACCATGGCCCCACAGCCCATTGTTCTTCATCAGCTACAGTACATGTCCAGCGTCTGGTTTGTCAATCATCTGATTCAATGGCTGTTTGCCTGGGAAGCTGCTGACAGGGGGTTAGGGGGGTTTGCCAGAGCTTAATTACCGTACCTCATTAAAGGGCTTCTCATTCATATTCAGTAAGGAATCATTCAAGCAGACAGATATGTCTTTGTTAGATGAACTGAAAAAAATACTTTTAAAAAAATCCCTACCACTTACGTATTTACATTTGTTTGGTTAAAGAACTCTTTTCACTCTGCTTAAGAGAGAGGAAAAAAAAGAAAAAGAACAGGAAAGAAAAAAAATGAAAGGAAAATTAACTAAAAGAGTTAGCATTTGTAACCTGACAGGCTTTTATTGAGAAAAAAAATAGGTTTCATTATATAGAGAGAGTCAAATTCGGCTTTCATTTCTACTTAGTTCACAGAGGTACACTGATGTGAGGGGAGGAATCTGTTTCTGTGAATGCAAGGCTGGAGGGGTTAAAAATTGGCTACTTTTCTTCTGGTAAAGGTTTGGTTAAAAATGTCAATACTATTTTTTCCTTAAATGAAACAGTTAGGAAAATTTTGCATGCAGTTTACCTAACTTTTTCATGCAGGCTTTTTGTTGTTGTTAAAATAAAAAGCACAAGGCTGATACAGTTTAGGACAGCTTCCTTGCCTCTAGAACACCAGCTTGGCAGTGGTAAAGATATGACTTATGGCTTCGCTCTAGCTGGTGATGACCTTCCAACAAAGATAACATCAGTTCATATTTATTGACAAGCCAAATAATAAACCTATCTTTCTGTGAACAAATGCCCTACAGAGGAAGAAAATATCTTTGTAATCTGTTCAAAAGCTTCCACCTGACAGGTCCCAGTGATATTTTTATAGTTATTATTTTTAGTACATATTTTCACTAAAATAAGGGTCCAAACCAGAATGGAGATCTCAGCTCTTGAGCAGCAAGGAACTTCTGGCTACCAAAGTAGGCATTGGTGTTCACCTGACTTTTTATTACTAATGATCTTGAGGTATTGCATCTGAGAGGACAAGTAAACCTTTGTCTGAGACACCCTCATTCTAAGAAAATTGCCACTTTAATATTTGCTTAAAAAAACCCACAAAACTTATTTCCTTGAGCATTTTCATGATTAGGACCTTATATGTTATATGCATATGTTTAACTTCCAAGTCATAAGTCATCTGATGCAGCCATGTGTGTAATGCTGACATCTCAGAAAGAATAGCAATGTGTTTAAAGGCATTTGATCTTGCACAGGAGTGAGTTCTTAGTCCTGTTTACACATGGCTGATCTGAGATGAGAAGAACAAGAAAGCTGAGGAAAAGAAGAGAAAGCATATATCTTCTCTTGCCCCAGGTTGCTGAAATGCAACCCCGGTTTTCAGGGCCCGATAGTTTAGGTTGACTTTTTTTTGCCTTTGAGTTTACATTTTTGGAAATAAAGCAAGACATGAAGAGAGGGCTGTGAAGAGCCCTTGTGCGGTTAATATAGTTTTCCCCTATTTTATTCTCAGAAATGGTTTTAGAAGAAATTAAAAAGGACATTCGCCTAAAGGCAGACACAAGGCACAGAAATTTAATTCTGCATGGCTAAAGTTTGGCCAAATTATAAGCATCTGATAACAGGGTCTTTTATATATAATGCAAAGGATTGGGCAACTTCAGCTATCAGCAGAGGGATGCAGAAGTTGGGGACATCATATTTATTGCTGGTTTATGGCAGGGAGAAGCCAATCAAATCACAGGATTTCCACAGTGTATACTGACAGCTAACAATAGCCCAGCTAATTAGAGCCCCTCTGCCAGGAAGACTGCATCAGTCCCATAATTGAGAAATAAGTGCATCACTCCAAGTCAGTAATCCCTACACTCTGTTCAGCTGAAGCAATTTCATCTCAGTATAATAAGGCATAAAGCCTAACATCATGTACACTAATAAAAGATACTATCTTTTTATAATGTGATCAAATTTGAGTTCCTGTTGGGGCAATAACCTGGAGTTTCCTGATATCTGTGCATTTAAAACTTCAGTTATAGCTCTATATTCTGCACAGTTTTGCCTTGAATACATAACAGATGTTTATATTGAGATGAATGTTTTGTGGACCCAGAACTGTCATCAGACCTCTCATAATCACATTTTCACCTATGCATATGGTGTACACCTGTGGCTTGTTAGAATTGTATTCAACTGCAGTGTGGGAGGTTTAAAGACAGCAGTGTATTTTTATTTTTTTATAGTATCTTTCATTCACATTTGATGTGTCTGTTATACTTTTAAATGCTTTTTTCTTGCCTAGTTTATCAAGCAAATACAGAAATACAAGAAAGAGAAGGGCTATTTTAAAGCTATACATCTCTCAGTGTTCTGCATAGAAAAATACACATTTAAGCCAGTAGTATAATCTACAAATTTAAAAACGTAATTCCAATACACGCAAGATGTGAACAGTCTGAGGAAATATTGTGGGACAGTGGTAGATTTCTGTGCTAAAGATATACAAAAGCACGCTAAGCAAAGCAGCCCAAAATACAAAGTAGAGGTTTATCATATACATGTGGGTTTTGATGTTTATCTATTTTTGTAAAGCAAATACACTTGAAATGTTCTGCCAGGAAACCATCAGGATCTATTTTTCATTCCCCATTTACAGATACATCTAGTTTCCTGTGAAAGGTCTGGGGATGGTATATTGCAACAGTGGTTTCTGCACATGAAAAAATACCTCACAGTAGAACAGTGAGCGATGGAATTTAGAGCACTGCAGCCCACTGACTCTGCCCTCACAAAGGTAAAACACATGACTTTGGGGGGAACTGGATCTGTGTTGTTGCAGAACATGTTGGTTTGCCTTTGAAGTTCATTCTTACACGAGAAAGCTTGATGCAGAGAGAAACTGGCTAGTTCTAGATGGACAAAAGCTGTTTGCTCAGTGTAGTCAGCCGCAAGAACAGGCATTAATAAGGAGACAGCAAAACAGAGTAAGAGAAGGGGGAAACAAAAAGAGGTGGTACAAATCTCCTAATCCCCAGCAGGCTGCTTCACTAAGGCCTTCACAGGACACTTGGAGAATGGCCTGTTAATGAAAAATTGTGGAATCCCAGTGGATTCTTGCTATGAATTTTGAAACTGTGTCCTGTGATTTTGCATTCATGGCCTTACTATTGGCTTAACCCAACACATAATGAAGTTGATGGGATTCCTTCCCCCAAAGTCGATGGGTCAGGAACTAGTGCACAAACAAAGCATTTTTAAATCTGTGTGTAATTGAAGATAAGAACAATTAGACTAGTTTCATTGGTTTAAAATTCCAATAGACAAATCCTTCTTTGAATTAATTAAAATCCCAATGAACAATCTAAGTAGCCCGTCTTATCTAGCTCTTTTGCATAAATTGATTATTAAATTATTTACACACCAAAATGTATGGTGGGTGCTTTAAAATATTCTATATGGTAGAGTCTTTATATCAAAATTTTGTACCTAAAATAATTAAGAAGCACTTGGGAAACTTGAATAATAAGGATTACTCTTTTTTTTCATTATTGTATGCTCAGCTGTATCTACTGACAATATAATTATGCATAGAATTTAATTAATAATGAATTCCTGGTAAGAGACCTATGCTATAAACTTCATATTAGTCCACATAATTTTCTGCAACATAGATTTCAGACATGTACAAGCAAGATGTGAGTTTCTCTCAACTTTAGGAAATACCCCTCTGTAAGTGAGATTCAGTCAGGCCCACTCTATAAGCTTTAAGTGATTATTTTGTGTGGCCTGTTTGTCACAATCAGCTAGTAAATTGCATCCTGTGCTCCCAGGCTGCTTTCCTAGGCTGCTGTGCACAAACAGTAGTGCCATGGAAAATAACTCCCCGCCTCCCCCCTCCCCCCCCCCAAACCAACAACCCACATTTACTAAAGTCATCTCTTTAAAAGGCAAATATAACAATGACGTCTTAATAGCAGAGTTTTATATATAGTTTTATATGGTAGAGCAAAATTGGCCTATCCCTAGAGGCATAACAAAATTCGATGCACTTAGGAACTCTTTGATGGTGCTTATCTGATTGGTATTTAATTTGCAACTTCTTAGCCATTACTCATGCAGTTTGCCAACTTCTGCTGGTTTTCATATCTAGTCAAATTAACTTTTTTACTATTTTACTTCAAGAAACATATAAAATCTTTTGTCACTTATAAGCCTGAACTTTGGATGTAACCAGATGAGCAAAGAACCCATGATGCATGATAACAGATTCCAGACAACCTCTTCTGTCCTAAGCAAGGAGAAAAATCCATAGTTGGGACCCAGTTTTAAACCCAGAAGAAACATGAGGATGGCTCTATATGACAGAATTAAAGCATTCAGTGGAAGCTGCTCTGTGATTCTCTTGCCACATATATAGGCTTGTGAGCAAAACAGTTTTATGAATAAATTGGTTCAGTAATACATAGGATCTTATGACACATCTTCTAAGATTACTATAGTACTGATATTCGACAGTATATCAAGTAAGTAAGTAAAGAATTATGATGAGAAAGTGTTAGAAAAGTGCCAGGAAGGACCTTGAAATGATAAGCTTTTAGTATCTTAATAACAACAGCAGAAAAGGAAACAATCTTGAGCATTCATTCAGCATGACATCTTGCAGAGGTTGCGAAATGAACATTGTACGTGAATGAATATCAGAGGAAAGGCTTGTGATTCAAGCTACCGATCATTTTGCTTTGTGATTCCCTACTTAATGGTCTACTTTGATGCCCGCTGATTGGCAACTCCTGTAACTTATGGCACACAAATAAACACTGCTTCCAGTCAGGCTCCAGAACTGTTAACTCAGGATAAGTACGTGGATAGTCTCCAGTTCTGAGAAAAGTTTTGTTACTTGATTTTCCAGAGGTTCGTTACCATAATAGGCTTGTATTATTTCTGCATGTAGATACACATCTTTTGCTTTCTCCCCAAACACCACTATTTTCTGCTATGCAGGTTTAGTAAGCATTGCCTGTGTAAAAACTAAGCAGCTACTAACTGCATACAGTATAGTGATTTTTCCTAAAAGTAGCTCGCTTTTTCAGCAAAAAGTCTTCTCCAAGAGATTACAGAAAAGTAGGCTTTATTTAAGCTCTGCACCACCCTGAGTCCTTGGCATCTTCTTTCATTAACTAGTTCTTTGCGGTCATGGCTACTTAAAAATCGCCATGTACAATGGGTGTGTTAGAGGATATTGTTATAGGTTATCCTTACTATTTACAGAGAGACAAATGTGTGCCGTAAGGGTCACCTCTAATTTAGCAAGGCTACACTCACAGATATTTACTGTTCTCTAAAGAGTGATTACTGGAGGGAATAATAATTTCTATTATTAAACTAGAGTAATATTTTTCAGTGTGAGATACAGAATTGTTTTAATGTTAAAGAAGTCCATCCTCTGAAAGAGCTATAAACCAGACAATATATGAGTGATGGAAGTAATAATTATTTGATATCCATTTCATTAATTTCATTTTTTCTTCTTATGGTCATTACTTACTTTATTACTATAATGAAAGATACTAATATCACATTGTCATGTATTTACCTAACGTATAAAAACTTGGAATAAATCCTTGTTGCATCTAAAGGGGCTTCAGCATCTGGACTTCTGTTGCAGTTCATTATAATTAAGCAGCTGCCCAAGAGGAACATTAATACCCAGACCAGCCCTGAGTTTGTGGTGTCCCAGCAAGCAGCTTTGGGATGACATCTTTCCAAACAAAAGGGACTGAGGAGGAACAAGGTACAGCACTGTTATTCTGTGCAAGTCCAGAAGTGGCCTAGAAAGCAAGGTTGAAGATAGCTACTCTGTAATAGTGATGCTTAACTAGGGATTCTAGTAGAAAGGGTTTCCTGTGTGCCATTTTTGTATTTTGTAATGAAATAAATGTCTTTAAAGAAATACTTTGATTTCACTGCCAATAGGCAGCTGCAAATCCTCCAGAACTTGACTACAGGACTGACATCAGCAGAATCTATTTTGTAAAGGAATTACATGATGAAAAAGTGACGAGAAAAGTGACTGTGCAGGTAACATGGCTTTTCAAGTCTGACAGATGAAATTCTGTTATACTGAATTGAGAAAGAGCTGGCAGTGCTTCAGTGTGACCAAACCCTCAGAATCTTTAGTTGCAAAGCATGAATCCTGCAGGAAGACTGTGACTCATATGAAAAGGCACCAGAACACAAACAGCGTTTTTTCAAGGAATTAGGGATCAAGTTTAATACAGATGGGGTAGGATTTAACAATATTGTAACTCCTGTTGAGAGAATGGAAATTCTGCATGATGTATGACTTTAAAAGTGACATTGCCTGTATACCCTGTTTGATCCCTGTCTGTTCCTTTAGACACTTGGACAACTTCAAAGATCTGGACTGAAATCCACTGGCTGGGAGTAATGGTAGGCACCTGTTCTGTGTGATCAGCTTGAGAGGAAATCACATACATGATGTGTGTGCATGAATCCTCTTCCTTATCCAAGCACATTATATTCAGAAAAAAACAACAGCATGCTGGATTCATACCTATGTAAAGAAAGTCACTGACTGAATATCACTTGCCAGTTCAGTAGCAAGTTGTGTTGAATTTCATCACAGATTAGAACCACATTTTTGGATTACTTATTTCTAGCATTGGAAAGTATCCATTTCTGTAACTCTCCTTATTCCCTATTTCTTCATATACTTAAACTTATGAAAAGAAATAGACATAATCAAAAACTGAACAGTAAAGGCATTTCTAAAATGGTTCTCAAGTACTTGTTCTCAGGAATCTTTATAATTTTCAGTTTGCCAGGAAAAACAAAAAAGCTGCTAGAACACTTCAAGACAACCAGACTCTTTCTGCAATGGCCACTGATAAACGCTGAGGCAGAAACACTTTAAATGACACCATTCTGCCCAGGGTCTTATGAGGGCAAAAGTATGAGCAGTCTCATCAGCAATCTTCCACTGCAGGAAATGACAAGAAAAAATGTACTAGGAAGGATTAAAAATTTAAATGCACTTTCCATAATACATTTATTTTGCTAAGATTTCTTTTCTGCTTGGGTAGAGAGCTGTTCCACCTGCTAGATTAAAAATGATAAACTTGCTATATTACATTTTGCCTGTATATCAGGGAAAGGTTTTTGATAATCACCTTAATACTAGCCAACCAGAGTCTGCTCTACAAAAGAGGATGAAAAAAGTAATTGCTTGCTTTTACCTTATATGAATTTACAACTCACTGCTACTTCTTTTCTATAGTTGCACAATTACTGAAACTCTTCTTACTAAAGGAATCTGTGTAACGAACCCAAATGGATTTTGTTCCTTTATTTGTCTCCGGATTATGATGTCTTAGTCTGTGGTATTTACAGTTAGAGCTTGGACTGATTTATTCATCATCAGCTGTAGCCACCTAGGATCTTTCCTGTAAATACTATTTGAAAAACCAAAATCCTACCCACAGCATTATTAATATCTGCTTGTCTTTGTATCACTACTGTGATGCAACTTTGAGATTGTCATTGCTTTTTTTATATCATAGGAAAACTGTGTAAGAGCAGTGGAGAAAAGGGGAATTATAGAAAAGGATGTTATGGTAGGTTCATTTTTCTTCTAATGAGATGGTATATCACATAAAACTTACGTTTCGAGTTGTTACAGTGGTATCTTGGAAAGTGAGGAGTATCTTAATAGTATACTTTTTTTTTTCTTCCGAGGTAACTGTTTAAAAATTAAAGTAATCCTTTCTGAGCTACTTTTTTCCAGCCAGGGAGGATCAAGGTGCCCTATCAAAACAGCTTGACTTTTAAATTATGAATGTCAAACTCTTAACAAAGTCCTCTTTAAAGACCCTCATATCAAAATATTGTTTTCACATTTGTTCAGTGAATAATTTCAATCTATTGTGAATGAGAGCAAAAAAATTAAACCATCTTTGGCAATCTGGAAAAATAAATTAATCAATGATAAAATTATTCATTATTTGCGGCTTTTTCAAATATGGGGTCATTCTAACATGATAGAGACTTGCTGGAGTTCTGTTTCTCAAAGCTCATCCTTTAAGGAACAGAGCCTGCCATTGTGACTTATGTTTAGTATCATCTTACTGTTCAATAACATTTTAATTTAAAATAGTTAAGTTGTTTTGCTACTGTGGGGTCATAAAAAAATATTAGCCATATTGTCAGTATAAAGAAAATGATCATACTACCACTTTGAAGATACGACAATGTTTTTACAAAAGGTAAAGAGGATATTGAGAGATCTACGGATATGGATATTTCTTTTGCAGATTACAGTATACCTGAAGTGGCCCAGACATGCATTCCATGTCATTTTTACGTCAGTCAGAAATATCTGTGTAGCACACAAGAGATGTCAGTATTTTCATTATCGCCTGTTTTCTTGGTAACTTTTTTGTCACTGAACAGTTGGTTTTTATTATGAACACAGCTTACAATGTTATCACATTCAGTCCTGATATTTTTGCAATCCATAAGGTATAGATTCACAAAAAGCTTCTCTCAGCTGGGGCTGTGCTGTCTGGTAAGCATAGTGCAACTATTTTCTCAATGTTTTTGTGTGCCATAAAGTTGTCTTTAAAATGCACAAAACTTGTCTCTGCTTGATAGGTAATTTTGCACCCTCTTCTGGCCAATACTTTCCCTTTTTAGACATAAATCTTCTGAAATAGGTGAATTCAACATAAAATTATTCAATATTAATATTAACAACTGGTCACACTGAAATGTGTGTGTTGGATAAAGACAAACTCCTCCTTATCAGATAAATACCTAAAAACAAAACAAATCAAATACTGAAGGTCAGCTGTGTTTTGACCCTTTGTATTCAAAGTCTTCACAGCTGTATCTAAAAAAGAAAAAGAATATGTTGAAATAAACACATTCTCATGAAACTGTTCTCTTCTGGATCCACTTCCTATCACCAAGATAAAAATCAGCTCTTTTCTTATGGTTAGGCACAAGGCCCTTCCAAACTAGGCAAGTTTCTATGCTCCTTTTTTCATCACCTTTTATATAGCTTGAGAATACACAGGAAAAAGAAAAGGTGCCATTTCAGCAAAATAGCAACACAAAGCTGCAGTTCTGTAACTTGTACTTCAAAAAACTTTTCAGTGAGCTAGTCACTGGCTCTCTGAAAGAAAAAATACCTTCAGTGCTAGAACACTTTTTGTAGTCTCTCCAAAATAGGTAACAGTTAGAGGCAGTAAATATTTGAATAAACCAGTACCTGCTCATATATTTACCCTTGAGTCTTCATACACTCACTCTGTAAATATGAAAATAGCTGTAGCTCTGATGGTCTAAGAACATAAGCAAGACAAAGTCTGTAGGTAGATATTACCCTGAGCAACAAACTTGGTTTGAAGACAGCTGAACAGTTTGATTACAAGCCCCTAAACATCTACTGAAACAGGATCTAAAGCAGCCAATATTCAATTGTGGGTTTCATGACATTGCATTCATTGAACATCTCCCTAGTGTTTTTGTTTTTAAAAAGGGGCATTTTCCTTTTCCCCTTTTAAAAGCCCACTGATATTTATGCTTTGCTGTCAGCTGAGAGATCTCCAGTTTTTGCTTCCAGCTCATTATCTTTAATGATTTTCAAAAGGTGTTCAATAATTGCAGGCCACATTCAGTGCTAATTTTCTTTTTTTCTTTTTTTGAATATAGCATTTTTTTCTTAAATAAAAAGAAATTTTATTAGCTTTTCTTTTTTCATAGCTTCCACAGGGCCTAGGTTGACATTTGTATTACAGCATGTCCCAAACAAACATACCTTCATCCTATTCTGATTTTGACATTCATATTTCAATGTTGATTTGTATTTACTAGTTGGTTCATGTTCTTCAGCTGTTTTTGTGTTGCACTGCATATGGACAACTAGAAATTAGAAATCAAGCAGAACCTTGGAATCTCCTTATCAAATGGCCTACAAATACACAAAATCTTCTGGAAGTATTCGTTGGAATTGCACCTTGGGCAATTAGGGAGACATTATTTGCACCACTGATTTTGCAGCTGAATTTAACAGCAACAAGGAATTACTCACATGGCCAGTGCACAAAACACAGCATAAACAGGAAACATGTTCAGAATCCAGACCAGCATTGCTGAACAGGTATTTGAAAAATTCCACTGGCCATGGCTAAAAAAATGCTAAAATTTCTTGAAAGGAAAGCTAGAATTTTGCCAGCCATTAGTGTAAATGTCATTCCCCCCCTTTTCCAAAGGCAGAAAATGCAGTAGGCAGTAAACAGCAATTTTATCCACCAGTCAAACTGTTTTTTCCTAGGTACTAATACCCTAGTTGTTTCCTATTCTTTCTCTAGACTGCAGGTATTAAAATTAGGGATCATTCCCAAGAATTGGAACTGAATTGTAATCCTATCTTCCAGATAGCCCCATTGACTAAGGTGCTACTCAGCTGGATTAAAACCAGCAGCATCTGGCTTTAATCTGTGGCATCAAATCTGTTGCTTTTATTCTTTCTGGAATATCTTAATCCTTGATTAATAGCAAACTTCTCATGCAAGTGTTGAGGCAGGATTCAGGATTTCACAAACTGTGGATACCTGGGAGGGCAGCCTCACAGTGCAGTGTTGGGCTTTGAAATAGAGGGCTTTGCTGGCAGGAGAATAAGCTAAGAGAACCTCAAGTTCTCTGATTTATTGTTATCAGGTGGGAGTGGGCTACTGCTTCATGCTTTTAAAGAGAGAGGTATTTATATTATTTACATTTTTTATATTACTGTATATTTATATGGGGAAAATCTAGTAACTTCTACAGTTTTCACTAATAGATCATAATTTTTTTTTTTTTTTTTTTTTTTTTTTTAGAGGAAGAAATATGTGACCAACACTACTACAAGCTCCAGGCTAGCCTGTATTTAAGGTATACCGGAGTTTACCATTGAGTCACTGCGGGTTCTCACAAAAAGTAGAGTGCCTGGGACTGTAGCACCCAGAAGTTACTGGTGCTTTCCAGAGCCTCAATAAACTTTATATAGCAAGTGTTTTTCTGCTATTCTGGATGATGGGGGCAGGGGCTAGAGGCTTGCACAGGATCAAAATGCCATCATTTTCACAACAGTAAATTTCACTGGTTCCAAGCTTGCTGCAGTTCCCTTTTTATTGCAAATACATCAAACTGTCTCTGATATATCTAGCATGTCAAGGCTGAAAAAGGTTCACACATCAGATGCTGACTTTGAGGGGGTGTTTAGAGGCTGGGGGGGAAGTTGACATAAGGTACAAGCAGTCTTTCAGATGCACTTAAAACATGCCATTTTTATGATCCTCTTTTTTTATTTTTTTTAAACAGACAATGGGGGATAGTATAGCAGTGTCAAGAAAGGTGGCAGTGTTCCCCTCTCACTTGGGATCCACTGATTTCAGATGACCTGGACGTCTCTCGCTGAGCATATATCTCTGTTTCATTCCTAATAAGCAGTACATTCTACTGCCAGGTAGATCAACTTGTAGTTAATGATTTAATTTACACTACCATTACTAACATTTTTAACTTGGAGTTTGATTTTTCCTTCTGAATTGATATAATTTTTTATTAAACCAAACTGTAGGATTCTCTGCCAATAGAAACTTTGCTTGTTTTTTTGAGAAAGTGTACAAGTGTCCATTTTCTCTGATGTACTGCATGTAGAAAAATATTCTGTAATTTCACAACACTGCACGTACAAATGGCATCTTTATGCCTTTAATGGACAGTCTTCATTCTCTGCTCATTTTCCTTCATCTGTCAGTCTGACTGCAGATTTGGTTCAGAGAGAAACATCCAGCAAGAAGTTTGAAAATTATAAAAATATAATTGTAAGAGTCTTGATGACACTAACCTCTCTTTATCCATTAACTTCTGCTTCTGAAACATCTGTGATTTCTGCATCTTATAGATCAGTTCTGTGCTATTCAATTTAGCTGTTAAATTCACCTTCTCTCTTTGTCACACCTAAATAACAATATGTACATATAGGCAGACAATGAAGAGTAAGCGGAGGTTTGTGACTCACAGAAAGGAGTCCCTGGCAAGCTGCTGTGATAAAATTTGATGTAAAACATGTTAAGTTCTTCTCTGTTTTACTGTAATTCTTATTTTTGTGAGCTTCCTATATAACCTGATTTACATCTGTCAAAGGATATTGAGAAAGCAAGCCCACAAATAGCAATAAAAAGTCACCAGCCTAAAGCAGCTTTGACATAAAGCCAGGACGGACACTTGCAGCTGTATTTTCTATATCTAGCTGGTTAGGGAGGGCATATCTGGAGTTCAGGGCTTCAAGGAAAAATATGATTGTTCTTCTACTCTCAAATATGAATCCATCTTTTCCTCCCGCTGCCTCTCTTTCCTTTTGCGAATAGGAAGATATATCTTTGAAATGAAGATTTATCTGACGGTATGGACAGAATGAAGAAGATAACAGTATATAGTAATTTTCATGGAAAAACTGCCCTATTAAACACAAATGACATAATCAAAACTATTCTTTCTCTTTCTTTATTAATCTGTTAATTAGCTAGATTCTTTTCTATAAGGCAATGTCCCAAAAGGGGAGGAAATATTTATAAGAGGTCCAGCTGACATTAGCAGGTGAATCAGTTGATCATACATTCTGCGTTAAACAGCATTATTGTTATATGGATGCTAGATCTCTGTTCTGGGGCACATACACTGAAGAGAAGGAAAAGATGGCACCCCAGAGAAGAATGAAAGGTACCGTTATTATAACTTGTATGACAGTGCAATCTCATTGATTATTCTCAGCATCTTATTTCAGGGTCTGTTTTAATTTCATTTACTAAAATGCCAGCATATTTTCTGGGCTGACTGTCACTTACAGGATTTAGTAATAGATACAGAGTACTACTTAATTACTTCTGCCCTCTTGCTATCTATAAATCTGAAGTTCATGAAATAAAATTTTTTAGTGTCTTTTCCCTCTCCTCTACTCTCACTTCTCACCCCTTTCCAGCTTGTAACTTTGAAGCTGGAGTGGAGAGGAGAGGAGAGGAGAGGAGAGGAGAGGAGAGGAGAGGAGAGGAGAGGGAGAAATGTTTCTTCCTATTTTGCAGACCTGGAACAGAATATCAGAGAGATTAAAAGATGCACTGAGGTAATACAGACAGTGTGTGACCATGCTGGAAACAGAACCCAGATCCCAACTTCCAGGCTGGTAACTTATTTACAAGAATAACCTTCAACTCATTTGATAGATGGGAAGATCATTAGCAGATTTGGGTGATATTTATGGTTTTGCTGGAAGTTTTAATTCCAATTAGGAGGTTACAATCTGTATAAATCAAACTGGGAAAAGGTTAGCTTATAATTTTTGTGCACCACCAGAAATTCTTTCCTTACAGGTCAGCATCATTCAGTGTATGAATAAGTGAACCATCACAATTTTTGTCGCAGACATTGACTTGATATTCTTGTCAGTCACTGTAACAGGATTAAGACTATAAAAATATTTAAAACAATGCATATTGACAGGCAGCTTCTTTAATATGATAACATAAATAGTTACTGAATATTTATTAATGTATTCAGTTCCAAAAAGTCCACTAGAATGCAAATAAATTAACATTCAGAGACTAATATCATATGCTGAAGTATAATAGGATGCTGGGAAAATTTTTCAAAAGCATCCCAGGTCCAGGACTTTAAAGGCATTTATAAGCCTAAATGTGCATATGGATTTCTAATGGGATTTAAAAAAAAAAAAACCTGGATGCTCTTTACTGACATCACTCAGTAGGCATCAATACAGTTAGCTATCATCATGGCTATAAATGTTGCAGGCTTTGCTACAGTCTTCAAATACGAAAAGTGACTTAGAAATGAATGTCTGCAAGATGTACCACTGTTCACACAGAAAAGTACTCTATAAAGTATGCTATGAATAATTATAACTAAACTATTAAAATAAAGGAACCAGACACTGATGTACATTATTTTTGTTTGCATTTGTTCTTCTACCTCTTAATTTGTGAAATTCCAAGATACACAATGAATTCTCTGATTCAGAGACTTCAAGGCCAAATGGGTCCATTAGATCATTCAGTATGACCTCAGATATATCACAGATCATAGATTTCATCCAGTTTTCTCCATATTAAGTGCAGTAATGTGGGTTTGACAAAAGTGTGTTTTCCAGAAAAGCAACTAGTCTTGATTTTGAGAAATAAAGAGATGGAAAAACCAGCACTTCCCCTGCTAGTTAGTTCCAGTGTTTAATTTAATCATTGCACTGTTATTAATGTATGCCTTATTTTTAAATCAAATTTGCCTTCTTTTAGCTTTCATCCATTAGCTTTTGTCGTACTTTCCTTCATTAAGTTAAACAACTTTTTTATCTGGCATTTTCTCCCTCTGAAGATTCTTATACCCTGGAATCAAGTCACCTCTCAATTTCTCTTTTGATGAGCTAAATGGACTGAACTCTTAAGTCTCTCAATGTAAGGTATATACTTGTGATCTGTTAATTTTTGTGACTCTTTTCAGCAATGTTTTCACTCCTGAAGTGAACCTTACATTCTCTTGTCTTTGATGATTTGTCGCTAATACCTTACCACAGCATTTGTCTCAAACATGTTTTCTAACAGTAAACAGCACAATGCAACTAACTCCATCTAGTCCTTTGCAATTGCAATATGTACACTAAATTCTATGGAAATTGTTAAAAAAAAGATATAAACATCTGAGGCATTTTTAAGATTTTTTTTTAATGTAGAAATAGGCTACATATTTTTTAAAAATTTAAGTTGGATGTTTATAATTAATCTGACTCATCCTGTTCAGCTGTAATAGTCTTCCTGTGGACAGTTGTTATTTTTCCCATTGGCCACAGAATGATGTGAATAGACAGTAAGTACAATGTATTGCATGGACAGCACATATCTACTTTATGTACAGAAACCTTTCTACTATGTGGATAGAATACAACAGTTCTTATCTTTACTGAAAAATCAATTTCAGTATAAGTATATATTTAAGACCCTGCTTGTGTACATGATGAGCTACAGAACTACACAACCATGAGTGACTTCCTAAAGAAAATTTCACCTTCAATTAGACACCAGATAAAGGAAAACATATTCTAGGCTTTAAAAAAGAACTTTGTCTTTGATCGTGAGAACTTGACAAGAACTCAGATGTAGCACTGGTCAAGACCTGTTTCCTCATAGATACCCTATAGCTGACCTCCTGGGCAACTGGTCAGTCACATACTCTCCAAAGCTAATTCAGTGCAATAGATGGCATCAGAATGTTTTAAATTCAAGTTTGTTTCTGAAACTCATTCAGTAAGAACTCAAATGCAGTCAAAACCAGCAAGAGCAAAACTAGAACATTTCTTCGCGCTTTATGCCTCCATCCTCCTGCAATATCAGTAACACCACGCATGACTTCAGCAGTGCCATCAGCAATCTATATTATAATGATCACATGATGCAATGCAATGACATATTTGTTATTTTCTAAGGTCGTCTTTTACAAGCTTCTGAGAAAACACAAAACCCAGCAGGCTAAGAGAAATCAAGAGACGGAGGTCTGCACAGTACTACCTAAGCTTCCTTAACTATCATTAATTCATCTGATAATGACTGTTGCTCAGCACAACTTGCAAAATCAGCAAAGGAAATACTGAAAAGTGATCACTGGACTCACAACCCTTTGGGCCAAACTCCTATTGCATTCACCTACTGTAAGTCAATCAAGTTGCACTGGATTTTTGAAAAGTTTCTAAAAGAACAGGAAGATCAGCTGCTAGGTAAAGAAAGAGCCTGAAAAGATAGAGAAGCCTGGAAAGACAGAGAAAAGAGAGTCTCAGAACATTAACCATTTCCAGGTGATAAATATGTTGGCTTGAAACACAGGTAACTATATACTATCTGTTGTAATACCATCCGTACTTATTTACATAGGCAATGCCATTTGATTAACTGTGCCCATTCTAAGAGAAAAAAGATTACTAAGAAGAGAGAAAATTAGGTGTTTGTCAGTTTTAGTTCTCTGGTTTTGTTCTTAGTGTTCTCAAGCGTATAAAAGCCAATACAATAAATCTATATCTTTATGCACTTGTTTGACAAAAGGGAAAATCATGTAGATAGTTCGGGATCAGATAGGACTATGCTTTAAGTAACTAAAGAAAAATACTGAATATCTAAAAGAATCAGTCCTAAATTAACAACTTCCTCTCCTCCTTCTTCAAATACAATAATTCTAATAATAGTAATAGTAATAATAATAATAATAATAATTCTGATGGTCCTACATAGTGACACTGGTAACTGCAGGTGTTCACTTTATTTTCTGTGTAAGACATTCATCATAGTACTCAGTTCTAAAGGTAATGATCACTATGTATCCTTGCAACAATGTATATATTTTGGTCTCTCTTTGCTTTCCTTATAATTATCTGTTTTAACATTTCCAGTGGTATGATTTGAGGTTATTTTGGATGATTATGTCTGCATTACAAACAGTCAACTGCAGCTTGAAACCGTGGAAATAAAAAAGTGTCAAATTCTCCAGAAAACTATGACAAATGCATCAAAAATGGTTCATAATCATTGTAAATGAATTTAAACTGTCACCCAGAGAAACAGGGTGAGGCATTATATTTTCCACTAGGTGTATTTCCACTGCTTTCCACTTTGACAGCTTTCCCTTTTATTCTTTCTAAAGGAGATGATTAAGAGTTCATACAAGGACTAGCACAGATTAAGTGTACTGTGAGGTACCCAAAGCCCCCCCGCCATCTCAAACTCTCATCCATTTCCTGACTCCTTTGCCTATTCCAGTCAACACAATTTTCCTTACGTTAGTTAAATTCACATTGTTAGTTTCCAAATGCCTTCACCAAACATGAGATTTCCACAAGGCTGCCAATGTTTGTCCTAACAATAAGTAACCATACTGTGAAAGATACCAAAGAATAGCTTGTTAACCCACTTATTTCAAACTTGTAGCCAAATTTTCTTCTCCATAAAATTCCAAGGAATAAAATTTTATTCCAAAAAATGCCATGTGTATCACATTTGTTTGGTGAAATGTATCATGTATGACTTTTGGAGATGTTGGTCAAAATTCTTTAATGCAAATAACCACACTGTTCATCTTTTTAAAATACGTTTAAAACATCCAGTGAAATGATATTAAATATATACATATTTTTTTATTAAAACCTTTCTCCATGGGGAAGCAACCAACACAAACCTCAGACCTAACCTAGATCTGAAATGTTGACCCATGGGTTGATCTCTAATAATAATATAGGATTTGCCAGAACAGATGAGACTTTTCTAGTATTTTCAGTCTTTTCTCATACTGTCTTTCCCGCAATGGCGAATCCCTGTGTTGCAGAAGAGGATGAAAACATCCTTAGCTATTTGTCTGCTTGTACAGTATTTCAAATGGCATGCTTTAATTTCTGATCCCTGAAGGCAATTGTCTGATCCCTAAAACATTAGATTTGACTATCATTAGTTTTGATTACATAGCAACAAATGTTGTTAGTAGTCAAAAAATTATCTAATCCTTTTGTCCAGTCAGTTCCACTAAATTGTCTCAGTGGCCTTCACTGTAAGAAAATAACACAGTGGCTAAACTCTATGTAAATAAATGTTTCCTTTCATTGACTTTCAACTTCACAACCTGGGATGCAAGAGTCAAAAAGCAAAGCTGGATGAACTGCATCAAAGAAAAACTGGATGACAAACTAAAAAAGAGTCAGCAAGAACGCAAAACAAAGATTTTTGTGATTGTTCAACAATGTTTTCTTTGATATTACTATTACCCACTGCTGCTCTTCCATGTGGGCGCTAATGACACCAAGGGCAAACTGAGACCATCAAGCAGGATTTCAGAGCTCTGGGGATGGTGGTCAAGCGTCTGGGAGCCCAGGTCATAATCTCCTCAATCCTGCCAGTGAGGAGGATGGATGAGAGGAGGAGGAGACGGACATTCCAAGTTAACGACTGGCTGCGCTGCTGGTGTTGGCAACAAGGTTTTGGTTTCTATGACCATGGGACCCTGTCTGAAGATCGACAACTGCTGGGGAGAGATGGAATCTGCCTCACGAAGCGGGGCACGCGTGTCTTTGCCAACAGGTTGGCCAACCTGGTAAGGAGGGCTTTAAACTAGGAAAGACAGGGGAAGGGGAGAGTTATAGTGCCAGGGTAGTTGGCAAAAGACAGCTCAAGTCGGGACGCCTCCAGCAGGTGAATGCAGCCAGGGAAGTGTGCATGGGATGTGGCTATGGAGGATCCTCTTCTGTCCCTCCTGGGAAACCTGCATGCTCAGTCACCTCTCTGAAATGCCTGTACACCAATGCACGCAGCATGGGGAATAAACAGGAAGAACTAGAGATCTGTGTGTGGTCGCAGGGCCATGATCTCATTGCCATTACAGAGACATGGTGGGATAGCTCGCATGACTGGAGTGCTGTCATGGATGGCTACATGCTTTTTAGGAAAGACAGGCCAGGAAAGGGGGGTGGTGGAGTTGCTCTTTATGTGAGAGAGCAACTGGAATGTATTGAGCTGTGCCTAGGGGTGGATGAAGAGCGAGTTGAGAGCCTATGGGTAAGGATTAAAGGGCAACAGGATTAATGGGTGACACTGTTGTGGGTGTTTACTACAGGCCACCTGACCAGGAAGAGGAAGTCGATGAGGCCTTCTACAGTCAGCTGGAAGTAGCCTCACGATCCCAGGCCCTGGTTCTCGTGGGGGACTTCAACCACCCTGATATCTGCTGGAAAGACAACACAGCTAGGCACAAACAGTCCTGGAGGTTCCTGCAGAGCATTGGTGACAACTTCTTGACACAGGTGGTGGAGAAGCCAACAAGGAGAGGTGTGCTGCTGGACCTCATACTAACAAACAAAGAAGGACTGGTGGAAGATGTGAAGGTCGGGGGCAGCCTTGGCTGCAGTGACCATGAGATGGAGGAGTTCAGGATCCTGCAAGGAAGCAGCAGGGCACTAAGTAGGATTGCAACCCTAGACTTCAGGAGAGCAAACTTTGGCCTCTTCAGGGACCTACTTGGAGGAATCCCATGGGTTAGGGCCCTAGAAGGAAGGGGCGTTCAAGAGAGCTGGTTAATATTCAAACATCACTTCCTCCAGGCTCAAGAGTAGTGCATCCCTATGAGTAGGAAGTCAAGCAAAGAAGGCAGGAGACCTGCATGGATGAGCAAGGAGCTCCTGGCAAAACTCAACCAGAAGAAGGAAGTCTACAGAAAGTGGAAAGGGGGACAGGCCACTTGGGAGCAACAGAGGAACATTGTCAGAGTACGCAGAGATGTGACAAGGCTAAGGCCCGTTTGGAATTAAATCTGGCTAGAGATGTCAAGGACAACAAGAAGGGCTTCTTCAAATACATCAGTAGCAAGAGGAAGACTAGGGAAAATGTGGGCCCTTTGCTGAATGGGGTGGGTGCCCTGGTGACAAAGGATGAAGAGAAGGCAGAGTTACTGAATGCCTTCTTTGCTTCAGTCTTTACTGCTCAGGCCAGCTCTCAGGAATCCCAGACCCTGGAGGCAAGAGAGAAAGTCTGGAGAAAGGAAGACTTTCCCTTGGTGGAGGAGGATCGGGTTAGAGATCATTTAAGCAAACTTGACACCCACAAATCCATGGGCCCTGATGGGATGCACCCACGAGTGCTGAGGGAGCTGGCGGATGTTATTGCTAAGCCACTCTCCATCATCTTTGAAAGGCCATGGAGAACAGGAGAGGTGCCTGAGGACTGGAAGAAAGCCAATGTCACCCCAGTCTTCAAAAAGGGCAAGAAGGAGGACCCAGGGAACTACAGGCCAGTCAGCCTCACCTCCATCCCTGGAAAGGTGATGGAGCAGCTCATCCTGGAGGCCATCTCTAAGCATGTGGAGGACAAGAAGGTGATCAGGAGTAGTCAGCATGGCTTCACCAAGGGAAAATCATGCCTAACCAATCTGATAGCCTTCTCTGATGGAATGACTGGCTGGGTAGATGAGGGGAGAGCAGTGGATGTTGTCTACCTAGACTTCAGCAAGGCTTTCGACACTGTCTCCCATAACATCCTCATAGGGAAGCTCAGAAAGCGTGGCTAGATGAGTGGACAGTGAGGTGAATTGAGACCTGGCTGAAGGGCAGAGCTCAGAGGGTTGTGATCAGTGGTGCAGTCTAGTTGGAGGCCTGTAGCTAGCAGTGTCCCCCAGGGGTCAGTACTGGGTCCAGTCTTGTTCAACTTCTTCATCAATGACCTGGATGAAGGGACAGAGTGCACCCTCAGCAAGTTTGCTGACGATACGAAACTGGGAGGAGTGGCTGATATGCCAGAGGGCTGTGCTGCCATTCAGAGAGACCTGGACAGGCTGGAGAAGTGGGCAGAGAGGAACCTCATGAAGTTCAACAAAGGCAAGTGCAGGGTCCTGCACCTGGGGAGGAATAACCCCATGCACCAGTACAGGCTGGGGGTTGACCTGCTGGAAAGCAGCTCTGCGGAGAAGGACCTGGGAGTGCTGGTGGACACCAAGTTAAGCATGAGGCAGCAATGTGCCCTTGTGGCCAAGAAGGCCAATGGTCTCCTGGGCTGCATCAGGAAGAGTGTTGCCAGCAGGTCGAGGGAGGTGATTCTCCCCCTCTAGTCAGCCCTGGTGAGGCCACATCTGGAGTACTGCATCCAGTTCTGGGCTCCCCAGTACAAGAGGGATGTGGCACTACTGGAGCAAGTCCAGCAAAGAGCTACAAAGATGATGAGGGGACTGGAACATCTCTCTTACGAGGAAAGACTGAGAGAGCTGGGCCTGTTCAGCCTGGAGAAGAGAAGGCTGAGAGGGGATCTTATCAATGTGTACAAGTATCTGAAGGGAGGGTGTCGAGAGGATGGAGCCAGACTCTTTTCAGTGGTGTCCAGTGACAGGACGCGAGGCAACGGGCACAAACTGAAACACAGACAATTCCATCTGAATATGAGGAAAAACTTCTTCACTGTGAGGGTGACAGAGCACTGGAACAGGTTGCCCAGAGAGGTTGTGGAGTCTCCTTCTCTGGAGACTTTCAAAACCCGCCTGGATGCGATCCTGTGCAACGTGCTCTAGGTGACCCTGCTTGAGCAGGGGGGTTGGACTAGATGATCTCCAGAGGTCCCTTCCAACCTCAACCATTCTGTGATTCTGTGATATTTAGCTGCTGTGTGTGTCTTCCTCTCCTAGCTCCAGGGAGGATCAGAAGCAGAAATGTTACAGTGCTGTAGGATCTGTCCTGATAAGATTTTGTGTCTATCATTACAGACCTGAAATGAACAGAGAACCTGGACACAATTTGTCTGGAGTCACCACACTCTCAGTCCTCAGTCATCATTATTAAGGAAGTGATACTGAATCATTCTTGCTGTGCCTTTCCTAATAGCAAACCATGTAATAAATAATATTTGATTATACAAAACATATTTGAGGTTTAATGGTTATGCAGCAGAGGTCATCCACCACATAGTTGCTAAGCCTCTGTAAACTTACTAAGAAAAATCAGCTGGTGCTCATTTAAAGGGATATTGCCCATATAGGAAGTAAGATTGTTTAAAAAAATGATTTTTTTTAACCTACCTGTTATATTTTAGGTGTTTGAGCTGTATGTTTCTGCTTTGCTAATTCCCTTGGACTCCACTGTAATAAATCCATATTTAAGGACTTTCCCTGGTCAAGTCCTCAGCTAGATTGGACAATTTTGTTGAATTAAACTAGGATAAATAGTTTTGTCTTCAGGTTATAGTTGGTTTCAGCTTCATAAATAACATAATGCAAAAACACAAAAATGGTTGTGTTTGGATTATTTCCATTTTCATCAAATGTGCAACCCATTTTTTCCCCACTAGTAAATTAGAAAAATATTCATGGAATTGTTTCTATTCATACCTGCTGGTGTGGAGTCCTCTTCTTAAAAACACAGTTGATCTGGGACTACAGTAGTATTACAGGATTCCTTTAACACACAAAATTGGTCTAATAAAACTTACTGTAACTCCTGGTTACAGTAAATGTCTTCAGGGATACCTTGTTTTAAGAGTTAACATTAGTTATTTAGCCCTTTAATAAATGTACTGACCTTTTCCCAATTTCTAAGAAGCACCAGACCCGAAGTTTCAAAGTTATTTTAAGAATAAACAGTTAGGTAACCTCTGCAACTGAGGATCTTAACTTTGAAATGTCACAGCAATGGCTAGGTGTAGGCAGAGAGCACCCACAAAAAACGAGAGCAGTTTTGTGAGTTTTACTGCCATCTGAAGTCTTTTCTTGGATGACCTGAAGCATAAAATGAGATTCTTTTCTTTTCCCTTCTCTTTTTTTAAATCAGGATTCTAGTAAACAGGTCTTCTGGGCCCCAGTGAAACTCATTTCAATTTGTCAGGAAAAAAGGTGGTGATTGGTTTAATTTATTTATTTTCATTTCCATAGAGAATCTGGTGAGTTCTATGCAAGTATAAAATATAGAGGGAACAGTGTTCAGTTTCAAAGAGGAGGGAGGTTGGGAGGGCAAAATGGAGTTTACTGTATGGAACTTTTTTTTTTTTTTAATTTGCTCTGATGGAAGTTGACAGCTCAGCCTGTATTTCAGTTCTGTCCACAGGCAGTGAAATGTGTGAGAAACCAATACTCTGAAAATTCTCATATGCATATGAAAAATCATGGTATGAAAAGGGGCCAAGGGATTAGGACAAGATAAATTTATACTAAGCTTTACACATTCCATTGACAAATTTGCTGTTTTTGCGTTGTTGCCTCCGACCTCCTGGTTACCGAGGGGATGACATTAAACTGGGAGAAAATGGCTTATTATGTGTGATAAATTCAAACAAAGATGACGCACTTTACCCACCAAGTATATCTAAGAAATTGTGAGGAAATGTCAAGCATTTCAAAAGAAAGCTGCCGTAAATTCTGATGCTGGAGACTTTAACGAATTTCTGCCCGAGTAGAAAGGTCTCTTTGTTTGGACTCAGCTGACACTCAGCGTGTGGAATATTATGAGCTAGGGGGGTCACATAAAAGCTAACGGAAAAAGAAAGAAAACTGTGGACGTGACAAAACTCCAGCACTAGAGGGCTAAGAACTGGCAACAAGACTTTGCATTGACTCAGTTCAGACAGCATATGGGAATAAGCACTCATGCATCAAAAAGGTTCAAAACATAAACATCAGTTCCCTCGTGCTCACTATTACTTATTCTCTCTGCCTCCGTATATGCTTTATCTTTAGGCAAGATTTTACTTTTTCTGATTTTATTTTTCCTTGTTTTATGCTAGAGTTTGAAGAGAGAACAAAGATTGGGGGGAAGGGTGGGGGGATCCAAACCCAGCAAAAACTCCTGTCCTGCTGATGTTACATAATTGATGAACAAATGATCACATGTTGTGTCCCTGATTCAGGTCAGGAGGTGGCAGGAGGAGGAAGTGCTGTCAAATGTTTGAAAGAAAAAGGAGGTAGAGAAGTAGCAATGAGACCCCCTGCCACTGTGGCAAATTAGCTATTTCACAGTAATGTTTACACTATATAGTGCTTTTCACATTCTGACCTCTTGGGTGCAGAGAAGATGGAAAGGGCAAAAATGACAAAAATGATAAGCTAACACAGTGAAGAACAAGTGAAACAAATCTGTAGCTCCCTTGCTCCCTACCTGCTTCTGCACTTCCAGTACTACTGGATATCATGGAGGAGAGTTGATGGCAGCCTCCTCATGCACAGAAACACCTAGCAATATAGGCCTTTGCATATGTTTTTTGGGTGTAGGGGGCTAGTAATGTTACCTCTGAGCAGGGGAGCAGCATGACAAGAGGCACTTAATTTGAAATGCTTACAGACTGTGTAGCTAAAAAAATCAATAAGTAACTGGCAATTCATTATGGAGAGAGGTTGTTTTAAATTTAGAACTTTGTTTTAAATCTAAAATATCTTCCTTCTTATTTATTTCAAGAAGAAAGAAAAAAAAAATCCCAGCAACAACAAAAATACAGTTCTAGCTCCTGGATATTCCTCAGTCCATTCCAGAGATGGACAATACTCTGTGTCTGTCAGAATAAACCACTTCTGCTTGGGGGTGACATCATAGTTTTTCCCAGCCTATTTGATGAAGGAGTATTCTCATTAGACTCTGAAAAGGAGACATATGCACCACGTAAAATCCAGATTCCATCTCTCCTTGGGATTTAGCCTTATCAACAAAGTAAATAATAAACAGAACAATACACATTGCAACTGAGGCTTTGCTGTTCTTAAGATTCTTTCGGGAGGGTCTCTCTGCCCCAGCCCATAGATCCTCTGCCCAGAGAGCCACATCTGCTTCTTTCATATCCACAATGCGTCAATAACAATCAGTCAGCAGCTTAACTTGGGCATCTAACACCTGTTAAGAAAGAGGATCAATGGGAGAGCCTATAGCTTGGTGACACTGGTGCTTTTTAGCCAGCTCTGAATTGTATAGTAGAAGCCTGTCTAAAAATGGTAGACAAAATGAAAATATAACTTGCATATTGACCTGGAAAGGTATTTTAGCCCTTGTCATTATAATGGATGTTATATGCTGTTATATGGGAAGTTACACACAACTATGCAAGTTATATGTGATCACGTGTTTTATTATAAATAAAATGGTGTATATTCCAGAATTCGTGCTTGACAGTTTGAGTTTGTGACAAGACCTAAAATAAGCATGTGAAAGGATAAAAAATTACGGATCTGAATCAAGGAAGTCAGGGAGGCCCACTCCGGCTGACAGCATTGATGACAATGGCAGCATTAGCCCAAGGCTGAAGATTTTTGATAATCCCACCCATAATGACTGACTGGAAAGTTGCCAGAATTCATAAAAATGTGTTTATAATTTTCCTATTCTTCTTTATTAACTTGACATTTAGATTCATAACCCTACTATATTAATAACATTAATTAAAAAATGAATTGCCATCTTCCTGTTTTCTTTGACACATGGTTAAATATGATCTGCCCTTCCCTTACTTAAGAAAGGCCTTACTTAGGCCTTTTAGCCATGACACATTTTATGTGTGAAAGTTCAAGAAAACTAAATTTGAACGCTGGGATAGGTAAACCAAGCATCTTCACTTGAACTGATCAACCTTCCAGTTTAATTTGACAGGAACAGAGTCCTGTTCATTTACTACCTTATTACTTTTGCAAACAAATCTCTTCATCCTTTGTTAAAGAAGACTTTATATAAAAGATCACATTCTGTTTGCCAACCTCTCTGTAGGCACTTAAATATTATTTTTAATTCTTTAAATTCAATCCTTACTCAACAACTACAAGAGCAGAAACATCTGTCATTTCTTTCTCAATCCAGCAATCCCTAAAGAGCCTTGTCCTGAAATAAAGAAACACAAAGGCTGATTTTATCATTGTGTTTGGCAAAATGTGACCACAATGTTTTCTGCAAGTCAGAAGCCCTGACATTCCTTCAGTAAATCCCTGTTGAGCCACAAATTGCACCCTTCTATGGAGCCAGAGTATCATTGAAAACAACATCTACCCATCTATCTATACATACTTACACACACAAATAGTTTACAAGATCATTGGCAATTTCCTTATCCCAAGCCCATAATGTTTTCCCAAACAAAGCATTTATTTAATTTTTTGCAATGAATAAAATCAGGAAAAGATTTAGAAATTATAGTTTTCGTGCTCCATGTAAAGAGGTGCTGCCAGAGTTTCAGTATTAAAGCTACTGCGGCTTGTGAATATTCCGGGCTAGGTGAGCAGGGGAATGCACTGCTATCTTGTCCTTCCTAAATACATATAAGAGCAAAAGTCAGCAGTGTTTATCCCTCTCAATACCTCTCAGCGTGCCTTGGGATGGTACGGAGAGGAGAAAGAAAGACAACCTTTGCATGTGGTTAAGAGCAGTCAGAGCCAAAACATCAGGGAGATCATTAGAGAGGATGGAGCTGGAATGGCAGTGAGAAGAAAATGAGGACAAAATACTTCTGTAATTTGCCAGTAAGCAAGATAAGTGGTTTAAATTAATTACTTGCTTCTGTGATCCCTTCTTTTTTATATGCTTTTATAGATACATTATTTACATTTAATTTCTTTACATTACAACGAAAACTCTACAAGCATCGATCTTGTGCTCTGGGTGACTGCACCAGAAACTAAAATCATAACTATAATTGTACGTTCCTTGCCCTTCCCCCTCCCAACAGCCTTACATTAGAAAAGAAAACCATCAAACCAGAGAGGATACTGTTAGCTTTGCCCTTGCTCTATTCTCAGCAACTGTCTCCATCTTCCCCTTGCAGGCAACTAATTACATTTTCCCCCTCTGACAGCTCCCCTCCAGTTGGGTCTGGTTCCCCGACCTACATTCTCTTTTCCAGTCTGGTGCTTGCTTAGGTCCAGTAGCTGGGCAATTGAAAGCACAAGAGAGGCAAACTCTTTGTGCTCATTTCTGCTGCCCAGACCCATTCTCATTCTCTTACAGGTCCCAAAACAGCCTTTACAGCTGTATTTTGGGTGAAGTGCTGCACAGACCTGGATTGAAGTTTCCTCAGCACAGAACAGATATTAGGAGAATTTAGTAAGAAAAATCTAAAAAGTTATCTACCGAGCACGTGCTGTTTTTCAAAGACCTATTAGTTAGCCAAATTTGAGAGAATTTTCACAGAGCATAGAAATGACACATTCCTTGTACAAAGGTCTTGTCTCTGCAAATCTCAATTCTCCTTTTTAAAACAAAGCCTTGATTTTCTTTTCTTTTTTTTCCTTCAAAAATTCTATAGAAACTTTATTCATCTGCTGTAGAAAAAAATTCCAGGTTGACAAAGCACATGTATAATAACAAAGAGTTTTGTTGTGGGAAGTGTTACACCCTAATTTTCAGCAATGCCACCAGCCCTACCTGTAATATTTTAGGAATAGTTAGAATTACAGAAAAAGGGGATTTTTTTCAATTAAAAAAATCATTTTTATCTGACATGATTTTTTTAGCTAATATTTTACAATTTAACTTGTTCCAATCTCAATATCATTTTCAAATCTCAAGTGGGGTAGTGAACTATCCAATAGAAATTGAAGGAGGGCATTATTCTATTTTTAAAATGGAAGTGTGTCTCCAGAGGGGAATTGGCTTTTAAAAAGATAGGCTGCCCTAAACTTTGGCCATAGTGCAATATCCATATGATACATCATTAATGCATTGGAGAGAATGTTGCTGTTTACAGCTAAATTACAAGGAGGCCTCAGTTTATTGAACTATCAGTCCCTATATGGTAAAAAGTTACCTCAATACAAAGAAGAAAATACAGAAACAAACTGTTCAGTGCTTGTAGTGGAAGCAAGAAGGGTCAATATTTTTATTCTTGTCTTTCATAAGAGGAAGAACAGGGAGGGATGAGAGTCTCATGTTTGCTCAGTTGCATTTTATTTAACAAAAGTTCCTGAAGTTGCAAAACACTGTCATTGTTTTCGTTAAATAATTAAGGCTGTCTAGGAATCTGTTTCACAAGCCAGGTGCAAAATTAAAAAGTTCCAGGTAGGAAATAGGAGATCACTGTATTCTTGAAAGCAAGTACATACCAAGTGAAGATTATGTAGCAGCACTTACTAAATTTTTTAACACCTTCCAACCAAAGTTGAAGCAATGAAACAAGGCAATTACACAAGGGCAACCCCGAACACAAGATGTCAGTGGTCATGCCCTGCCAATAATGTTCTGGGATGAAGTGAAGTTCCTGATAAAGTAGAATAATTTAGAAAAACTTTAAACCATCATCTGCATATCTACACTTGCATTTTAAATCAATTCTCTTCAGTTGCCTCCCATCCCATATTTAATTGTGGCTCACTTTGCACAAACATGCATGTGATCAAGATTTATTAGAGGAAATATCTGAAGAAAGCACATTTCAGTCTGCTGGGTGAGCAATCCTAGAACCTTCATCTTAACTTTTCAAGTCTTTCTGACAGTATGCAATGTAATAAGGGAGCAGAAGAAAAAGCTCATAAGTCATCTGCAAACAATAATTGCATTCTGGATGTTTAACTGTAATGTATAAAAAAAAGATACGAGATTAATACACTCAACACCTACTGAGCATATTTAGAAATACTGGAGGCTCTCTTCAGTTACTCCTTGATAACTCCTCAGACAAAATGAGGCTTCATACAGAATTAGGTGTTTGCTTGGAAAATTACAGCTATTTTTGGAGATGTTCTGTAGTGAGGCATTTGGCTTCACCTATCACAGATTCAGTTTCAGCCCTTCTCTTGACTATAATGTGCATTGCACTTCACCACATTTGAGAGCTGTGATTTTATTTGAATTTATGCCTTTCTTCAGATGTGGTTTCATGGTCACTTTAATCTAGCATAAATCTGCACTACCACAAAAAGGAGTGGCCCTGAGCTTCCTTCTTTATGTTGCTGTTACATCCTTTCTGCCCTCATGAGGTGGGATTACTTCATGTGGAGAAGAAGTTGTAAAGGACCTTTAAATATCATTTAGTCCAACCCCCCTGCTCAAGCAGGGTCACCTAGAACACGTTGCACAGGATCGCGTCCAGGCGGGTTTTGAAAGTCTCCAGAGAAGGAGACTCCACAACCTCTCTGGGCAACCTGTTCCAGTGCTCTGTCACCCTCACAGTGAAGAAGTTTTTCCTCATATTCAGATGGAATTGTCTGTGTTTCAGTTTGTGCCTGTTGCCTCGCGTCCTGTCTCTGGGCCCCACTGAGAAGAGTCTGGCTCCATCCTCTCGACACCCTCCCTTCAGATATTTAAACACATTGCTAAGATCCTCCCTCAGTCTTCTCTTCCCCGGACTAAACAGGCCCAGCTCTCTCAGCCTTTCCTCATATGAGAGATGCTTCAGTCCCTTAATCATCTTAGTCGCCCTCTGCTGGACTCACTCAGGTAACTCCATGTCTCTCTTGTACTGGGGAGCCCAGAACTGGACACAGTACTCCAGGTGCAGTCTCACCACAGCTGAGTAGAAGGGAAAGATCACCTCCCTTCACCCGCTGGCAATGTTCTTCCTAATGCATCCCAGGATACCATTGGCCTTCTTGGCCACAAGGGCACATTGCTGACTCACGGTCAACTTGTCCACCAGGACTCCCAGGTCCTTCTCTGCAGAGCTGCTCTCCAGCAGGTCAGCCCCCAGCCTGCACTAGTGCATGGGGTTATTCCTCCCCAGATGCAGGCCTCTACACTTCCCTTTACTGAACTTCCTGAGGTTCCCCTCTGCCCATCTCTCCAGCCTGTCAAGGTCCCTCTGAATGGCAGCACAGCCCAAGGGCTGTATCAGCCACTCCTCCCTGTTTTGTATTGTTTGCACACTTGCTGAGGATGCACTCTGCTCCATCATCCAGGTCATTAATGAAAATGTTAAACACTACTGGCCCCAGTATCGACCCCTGGGGGACACTGTTAGTTACTGGCCTCCAACTAGACTTTACGCCACTGATCACAACTCTCTGAGCTCTGCCATTCAGGCACTTTTCAATCCACCTCACTATCTGCTCATCTAGCCCATACTTCCTTGATTTGCCTATGAGGATGTTATGGGAGACAGTGACAAAAGTCTTACTGAAGTCAAGGAAGACAACATCCACTGCTCTCCCCTCATCTACCCAGCCAGTCATTCCATCATACACGGCTGTCAGATTGGTTAGGCATGATTTCCCCTTTGTGAATCCATGCTGACTACTTTTCCAGCCTTTTCCAGCCTGTCTTTTATGATTCCATGTGTTGACTAGGAAGGAGGGATTATACTTTAGTATAAATCCAAGTAGCAGCAAGTCCACCACAATCTGTACTTTAAAGTGGATATGAACTATGTTTGCTGCTCCCTGTAATAAAGGTAGATGGGAGAGCCATTTATAACTTCCTTCTCCCTGTTTTCCCACCCACCTTCCCAGTGAAGAGAGTGAAACCAGGATGAACCAAGGCTTTTCTCAGACATCAAGACATGACTGATCTTTGCTCAGATTCAAAACAGGAAAGTTACTTCACTTTCTCCATGGACATCTATGCACAACTATCCATAATCCACATTTAGAACTAGAAGTATTACATGTAGTCAGCCTTTCTCCTATTCTATCTGTTCTTGACAAAATGAAAAGAAAGAAAAACATTATTTCTCTCTTGACAGTATATTATGGTTTTTCCATAGGTAAAATTTAAATCAGAATGCTCAGTACCAAACTTTTCTGTCACCTCAAAAAGCAATATCCCTAATTCTTCCTATGAACTTCCAATCACACTGTGCAAAATACTACCATAAACTTGTTGCTAATGCATATACCTCACAATTGCAGATTTCTTCTAACGCTGATAAAATATTCTGGTCAATTTTAACCATGGAAATGATGTTTAGAATAAATATTATGAAAAATTTCATAAATCACTGTCTCCACCTCAAAGTAGATATACACATTTCATATTTATGCAATTTATTAAAAAATACAAGGAAATCCTGAGATACTCTCACATATCCAGCCAATAAGACCTATACAGAAAAAATTTCAATCTTAATGTTATTTCTTCAGTAGCAAGAACTGATTTATAAAATAATAAATTGTACCATTATGATAATGGATGTAAATCCTACAGATTAGCTAGAAGTTTTGAGTAATGAATTCTATTTAAATGTTTTACTATCCATATATCATTTTCCCCTAATATTTACATTTAGTAATTAATTTCACAAAGAAAATGCAATTCATATGCTACTGTCTGATTAGGAAGTTCAAACATGGCTTCCTACACTTAGTGAGAGTATATAATGATTATTGAAAGATACATACATGAATTATGGTTCAGGTTCTCAAAACTAGTTTGCACATCACATGAAATAAGATTTTGCAGTTGTTGGTCTTTAAGTCCAGAGTGAAGTGGGCATTTTTTAAACTCTTCCCTAAAGACAATTGTTATTCATTTGAAAAAAAAAACCCTAATATATAGTATATTACTCTTCATATGCAGTCATACTCAACATTATCTGAAGGTTAACAGAGTTTATTTATTAATGCTCCAGGTTCTTTCAATTATGAATCCTTCCTAGAATATGGACTTTCATAGAAGGCATTTCTACAGTATTCAAATTCTGACAGGTGACAAAGAACAGAACACTTATGAACAGAGTAATTTGTGCTTTGAATGAGTAAATAACTTGGGTTTTGAATCTTTGTCTCAGCACCTTCTGAAACTAGGTTCCAAAATTCTCCCAAACCTGTACATATCCTTACTAAAACATCTAGAAAAAGTAAATACTACAGTGCCTTGAATACAATCATTAAGTGTTCTTGCAATATTCTTTTGAACATTTGTGAACAATTTTTTTTAATTTAATGAATTCTACCCAATATCATTTAAAACTCCTTTGATTCTTTTATATGCATCTCAGCTGATTTGACCAGATATTGTAGTGAGTGAAAAATAGGTGTCAAAAATTACTGTATATCAACAGGCAACTCTCTCAACATGAACATGAATATGATTCTGGCTTTGGAAAAGGAAGGAAGACATAGTTTTGCAGTTTTAAACAGTTTGCTTAAAATCTGTACTAGGAATGCCAACAAAGAACTGGGGAAGTTTCTGAAAAAGTTTCTTTCTGCAAGGAATCAGAAATAGAACTGCATCATATCAATTCCTAGGAAGGTTCCAATATCTATCAAGATCCAAATACCATTACTTACATTCATTCCCTAAGAGACATTTGAACTGAAGCCATTTCTAAACATCCAAACTCAGCTGACCTGTTTGGAATCATGTATCTCCCATTACAACACTGCATTTCTGCTAGTCACGCTCTTTTTGTGAATTATAATTCACTGGGCTCTAGATGGCTCCGATACCTTGTTCCAGGGTTATCAACAACCAAACTGCCTCTGTTTCCTTTCAACTCCATCATCTCTGGTATCATCCAGAGCCGACTCTCCAAAGCCCAACTTTTGAAAAGACCTATCCCTTCTAGCAGAAGGAGGAGGAAGTATGTCCCCTCAATGTTACGGAATGCATTTGAGGAAGCCCTCACAAAGGTAAGGATAGTGTTGGCCTCTGAGATTTCTTCTGAAGCTCATAAGTCAAGTCCACAACTTCTCCTTCCTTTACACGTTGGGAAATTGAGGGTTGGAAGAGAAGGGATCAAATTTGTCATGGTAAACATCTGGTGTCACCACTTCATCTGTCATCCTTCTCAGTCACTTTCAGATAGGAACTTAAAGCAGATGTTTTTCTTAAATCACTCTGGAAGTGCATGCTTAAATTCAATAGTTAATATTGTGATAGTCACATACAGAATTTTGTCTCACTGAATCATTCCAATCAATAAGCAATGGGACAAAACAGAGGTATGAAAAGAATGGTTAGGGATCAAGTTATTCATTTCCTTTCACACAAAGAACAAGAGCATGAAACAAAGCTGTCAGGATGCAGATTCAAAATGAATAAAAGATGCTACTTCTTCACATTGTTAAGCTATGGCATTCCTTGCCCCAGGACGTTGTAGAAAGCAGGATTGGAAAGATTCAAAAAAGAGAAGTTTAATACATGGAAATTACTGAATATATGGACTAAACCTTGAGCTAAGAAAGACCACTTCCACAAATTGTGGAGTCACATTTTTCACGCTTGAGCTAAATCACAAGAGTCAGCAAACCCTGAGTGCAAGGGCTGAACCTCACACGGGGAAAACCACCTTCCTGATCGTAGCATTTTCCCTGCCAGGTAAGTGTGGACACTGCTGGAAGCGGTATAGCATGCTAGGTGGGGCTTTTATGACCCAGTATGGCTGCTGTTTGAACATCTCTCAGCCATACAGTTTCTTGTATGGCCCTGCACTTCCTCTCTTTCCCTCTCTCTGGCAATAATCTCTACTCCTTTTCATGTCGTCTACTCCTCAGGAAGAGGGGGGAACATCACAATTCTAAGTGAGACCATGAAAATCCCATGACGCTTCATCCATGAACAGTGTAAATAATTTCCCTGTTTTCCTTTTGTCCTCTATAATGGAGAACAGCTGGGAGAGAGATAGATGCCAAAAGGAATGGACCTTGTGTGAAGGTAGACACTGGTTAAAAGTTGAGGTATGAGAGTCTTCATCAATGTGAAAAGTAAGGAAGGTCCATCAACTAACTGGAAGAGGCTTAGGTTGAGAGGGTGTTACATTCGCACTGTTTGGGAAGATTTTTTTCAAAATGGCAGTCCTATGGCAGGCATCATTTGTTTGCCTGTAAATATTTGATTTTCCTCTGGTACGATAGCTGTATCTCCCCTAACTATAACAGAATTATTGTTGATTTTTTTCCTTTACATGACTGAAGTTTCTCTTCTGTTGTAAAATGATTATTTGAATCTCAATTATTTGGAAACAGGCCTTTCCAAGAGGAAGAGAAAATTACTTCTGAAATATTTAGAACATCACTGTACTCTCCACATTCACAATGCATGTTTTTCGTAAACATAAAAAGAAAGACATAGTTAATTAAACCAATGTTTTACAATGAGATCTTCCATTCAAGTTGTGTAGCTAGTGAAAATTGCCATGCATGGCTACTGCGATCTCACTGTGTAACTCTACTTAGAGTATCATTAGAGTGGCATATCATAAAGTCTTCTCTACCCTTCCTGCTAAAACTAGCAGCAGTTTGTCACTTTCAGCTTCCACTTGCCATATTTATTTTACTAAAACAAAGACCATCTTAAAATGTCATAAGAAATGATCATATTTTCTTCTGTTAAAGTTTTGTGAATAATTCATTCCACAGTCAAGAGTTTGTGCACCTAGTTTCAGCCTGGGAGGAATTTTTATCAGATGTATAAACTCTGGAAAATATGGGATTTTAGTGGAAATGCTATCTTTAAATTAATTATAGCAGTGCTAGCAGGCACCATTATACTGTAACAGTTTATGAAAATTCCCAGATAGCAGTAGATTATATCAATTGTAATATGACTTTTTATGTTATGCTCTACAAATACTCATAATTTTTAATGGTTTCAATGTGACTTACATAAGAATCAGCATGGAAGACACCAGGAGGCAGCTTGGGAGAAAGCGTCAGCAGTCACCGCTGACTAATTTGGCTTCATTGGTACTTTCTGAATCCTGCTGCATTTGGTCATGCTTTTATTTTTTTTCTTTTTTGTCTTTTTTCCCCCCGACCGACATGCCAGTAAACAATTCTAGCTCTCTAAAATCCATCTAGTCACAAAGACAATTTCACCAGTGCAGCTGATTAGTACTAAATGACAATTAGTTTTCTCCCCAAAAGACGTTTATTTTGTAGTGTAGACACAAATATTAAGACTAGCATATACTTTCCAGCATAGAATATCAGAATCATAGCATTTAAGTTGGAAGAGCCCTTTGGGGATCATCTATTCCAACCGCTTGCTCAAAACAGATTCAATCAGATTGGGTTGCCCAGGACTTTGCCCAGGCAAGTTTCAAGTATCTCCAAGGATGGAGATTCCACAGCCTTTCTCTGCAACCTGTGTCAGTGCCTGACCATCTGCATGGTGAAAAAGCTTTTCCTGATATCTAATCAGAATTTCCCGTGTTGCAGCTTGTGACCATTGCCGCTCGTCCAATCAGTGTGCAACCTTGAGAAGAATCTAGCTCCATCTTCTCTGTGTACTCCCATTAAGTAGCTGTAGACAGCAATATGATCCCCCTCAGCCTTCTCTCCCTCAGGCTGAACAAAGTCAGTTCTCTCAGCGTGTCCTCATACCCCATGTCTGCCAGCTCCCTGACCAACTGTATGTCAATGCTTTTGTTGTAATGGGGAGCTGAAAACTGGACATAGCACTCCAGATGTTGTCTCACAAGCACCAAAGAGAGAGGAAGGATCACTTCCCTTGACCTTGGATGCACTCTTGCTAATGCCCCGTATGCAGCTGGCCTTCTTTGCTGCAAGGGCACACAGCTGACTCACGTTCAACCTACCCACCAGGACCTCCAGGTCCTTTTCTGCAAAGCTGCTTTCCAGTTGGTCACCCCCCAGCCTATACTGCTTTCTGGGGTTATTTCTGAATATACTGAATGTGGGACTCTGTATTTGCTTTTGTTGAACTTCATGAGGTTCTTGTTAGCCCATTTCTCCCGTCTGTTGTGATCTGTCTGAACAGCAGCCCTGCCCTCCAGCCTATTAGCCACTCTCCTCAACTAGGTGTGACCTGCATACTTGTTAATCAGTATTGCTCCAGTTACAATCCCCAGTGGATGCCAATCTTAGCTGGCCATCAGTTGGACTCTGTACCACTGATCAAAACCCTTCAAATCTGATGGTCCAGCCAACCCATCTTATTGTCTGCTTATCCAGTCTGTATCTCACCAATTTGTCTATAAGGATATTGAGGAAGAACAGCCTTGCTAAAGTCAAGATAGACGATATCTGCTTCTTTCCCTTCATCTGCAGAGCCAGTTATCTCATCACAGAAGGCATGATTGGTCAGGGAAGATTTGCTCTGGATACATAAATCCATACTGGCTGTTCGTAATAACACGTGCTTGGGAATGACTTTCAAGAGATTTGCTCCATAACCTTTCCAGCATCCTTGACTTCACCTAACAGAGGTGAGGTTCATCTCATTTGAGTCTAGATGACACAGTTTAGATGTTTACTTTAGGGAGAGATGAACTATAGATTAGAAATGCCTATTTCTCACCCCTGGCTGCAAAATGAATTCCCATAAGGACATCTACAAGTGGGCAGATTCTGCTCCACATACATATCTAATGTCCAGTGTTTTTATTCTTTTGGTGTGCAGGCAAGTGTGGTTTGGTCTTCACTCCAGAACTGTTTAGCACATATCCTACATGTGTAATAATACTCATATCCAGTTCAAGGTTACCCTTCTTAGGACAAACTCACTGCTTACATTAACAGGCATAATATCAGTATCTGCACAAATGCTGAGGCAATATCCACGGCTATACTTTTTCTCTGGATAAAGTATGTTCTCCTCTGGTGGTACTGCAGCTGACTAATGCAGAAAAGAAATAGGACCTGTTTGGATTTATAGCACAATTAGATTCTCAATACAAAATTTGGACCCAGTGGAAGCCAATGGAAAAAGTCTACCTACTCAGTCCATCTCAGTACCTATCCTTGAGGTTTACAAAGCTGAAGGAGTGCAATGACAGAGCGAGAAGCTTCTACAGCTGTTTTTGCCCAGACATACATACATAAAAAGGTCGCAACACAAAGACATGTGTAGCTAGGAATAATCCCTATGCATTCCTTGACAAACTTAAAACATGAATAGTTAAAATGTGTAGGTTGTTAAGGCCAGCACCACAAATTTAAGGACAGTCTCTCACAGACAATTTCAGAAAAAAATTATAATGCATTTTTAAATTTGAATATTCACAATAAATATCCCCCAGCTCTCTCTAACCTTCTGTATCTCTGCTACTTTTAATTTTAATAAATCAGTGAAAATATATTTGCATAACTTTCATGTTTCATTAGTCCTAGGGAAAAAAGAGAGAGAGAGAGAGAAAGATGACTTCAGTATTTACAAAAAACATCAGCAATTGTATTACATCTCAGTGTAAATGTTCATCATCCTGCAGTTCACAAAAATAGCCCTTTGAAATTCACTTTTTTTTTCTTTCCCCTTTCAATGCATTAGAGTACAAAAATGGTTTAAAGCACCATGCCATTATTTTAGAGCTAAACAGTTAAATGTTTTATACAGGAACATCAAACCATATAAGCTTCAAACATCCAACATTTTTTAATGGCTTTCAGATAAAACAATTTATTTATGCAATTAACAACAACATGCAATTTCTAATAATTAGCCAATAATAGTTATCCACAAAGTACTTTATAGAATTGCCTTCTGAACTGCATTCATTCTGTAGGGAAACACTGAAAATTAGACTATAAAATTACCAGAAAATGTACTGCATTAACAAGAATTTTCTGTATTTTGTTTCCCCTACAGATTTATGGGCTTGAATATTTGTAAACATTTGGTTTCAGGGAGAGACATCAGGTCCTATCATCTTACATTTACGCAAATAAATAAATACAACAGCAGTAATTTCCGAAAGATTATATTTACACCCACATTTTTCAGCAAAAATATGTGCTATCTCCATGTTGCTGTTTTGCAAACTGCACATTTCCCAAAAATAGTCATTAGAGTTTGATTTCAAATGATAATAAGTTTGGAGTGTTCTTAATGGCCTTATGGTTTTTGAGCATTTTGAGTTTGCATTTTTGAGCTTTTCCTGACAAACATGAGGGCTAGATACAGGATTATGTCAAACTTGCATCTGATTTGAGACTTCAAGACTTAGAGCTGAAGCACCCTGCTAGTTTATAATAAAGTCAAGAAAGCTGGGACCAGTGTTTGGGTGGGACAGTTGGGTGCTCTCAGATCAGCAAGGCTTATATGGCTCCATTTAAAACAAGTCAAAGGTTCACAGGCGTACAAACCTAGAACAGGCTCTCTCCTCTGTTATATATGGGCTACAATAGAATTAGACTATTCCTCTCGCTCTTACTGGTGCAAATATATTTCAGGGAAAATCTAAAGACCTTTTATGTGGTTCTTCTTTTAGGTATGGTTAATGGTCAGAACGAATGCCAGAAAGAAGGGGCCAGAGGCTATTTTCTGACATTGGTAAGTTGGTATCATTAAAGCACAAAAAAAATTAAATATTTATCTATATCTGGATAAACAGATTTATCTCTCAGATATCTACATTTCTGATGCATCTGGACTTCTGGAACCACCTTCTTCTAAGCAAGGTTCTGAGGGTTGTCTGTTGTACAACTGAATCCACTGTAGACCAGCCACGACATAGAGGACAAGTGACAAATAATCATTCTATCAACATATTTTCTCAGTATTAAAGGATATGTTAATCCAATAACATTGCAGACTTTGAAGGACATACTTTATTTATTCATTTGTATTACCACAAAAGAAAATATTCTTTTAGTGGTAGTGCTATTGTGTGTCTGCCGGCTCAGGAACGTGCTGAAATACCATTCAGCTCTAGAAAGGAGGGCCCGTATAAAGCCAAAAAAAGCAGGTCAAGAATTTAAAACTGAAAGTTAAACTTTACTTTGAAGATGACAGGGAATAGTGATGAACTGGGGTAGCTGTTAGGAGGAAGACCTGAGCTGGTTCCAATTAACTTGAACCTTCTCTGCCTTAGAAGATGTGGCTTCTGACTGTCTGTCAAAGTTTCTCATAATGGTTGATGTGGAAAGAGCAAAGGTTATCATCTGGGACTTGAGGGAAAAAGGATGGGGCAATGAGAAGCAATGAGGAAAAAAAACATATAATCAGGAAGAAAAAGAAAGGGGAAAAATAACATGAATATCATTGAACAATGAGACTTAGAGGAATTTAAAGTTCAAGAAAGAGTTGACAAATGTAGCGATAAAAGAAAGTTAAATGTTATTTCTGTTATTAAAATTGTATTTTACAACTATATATGCATTGACCCTGTGGACTATTAATTTTAAAGATATTTTCTTGTGCATTAACAGTATTCCTGATTTTTCTGACAACAATCAGAACTAATCTGGCCTTGGGCAAGGGGAATGAAACTCAGGATATTCTGAAGAGGAAGTTCCCCCACTACTCCAGGAGTTGCCATCATTTCCTCTCTCTTGAACCATTATAAACATGCTTTGCATGATAACCTTCACATTCTTCCAACAATTGCTCTATTTTCTCAGTTGATATCACATCTGGGAAAGTCACAATGTGCCTTTGAGTTCTTGGGACTCTTAGGGCCTGTGCAGATTCCTTCTGAAAGTGTTTCTGAATTGATCTTGTCTCATTCAAATGCATTTACTTTCTCATTTTCTGGAAATAAAGGCAGATTGCAATATAAAAAGATAGTATTAGAGTTTTATTTAGACTTAGCTAGGACTGTAACTGACAAACTGAAAAAGATCCTGAAACCAGAAATCTGTTTATATGATGTGTACCATATTTTGTTCCTAGTCAATGCATCAAATCTATTATCCATTACCACTAACCAAAGGGGATGAACTAAGCGTTCAAGCCTCTTAACCTGCATAGTATATTTCCCTAGTGTTGGTAACTCTAAAATACATTGGGGGACAAATTATCCCAATTATCTGCCATAGAAGGTAGAATTCATACTTTTTATTTTATCAGGGGCCTAATTTAAGATCCTTAAACACTCCAACAAAAAGGTTGCCTCAAAGAGGGTGACTGAAAGCATATAACCAAGGTGTCAGTAGCTGCTCTTTTGACATCTACTTTCCTCATTGCCTAAACAAGAAGCTTAAGCTTCCAATTTAGCCATCTAAGTACTTGTCTTGATTACACAGTCTGAGCATCTTTGATCATACAACCATACTTCTGTTATTACTCTCAGTTTCAGCAGCAGCAGCAGCTGGAGCACTCAATTTTACATTCATAGCTAGGACATTCATTCCAGCTAGGACAGAAGCAAATCAGCTAATTCTATACGTCTGAACTTTACTCTTTTACTACCAACATACTTCAAAACTTCCCGTGGAGCCCAAGAGTGAGAGATGAAGTAAAGGGGTTTACATTTGGTCCAGTTTGAGTTCACAGGACCCCTCAGTGTCAATTTTGCTTCCAAAATAGGTGATTTAAAAATTCCTGAAATAGGGAAATTGCTTAAGAACTTCTAAAATGTCATTGTGATCATTTACACTTGCCACAGTCCTATGGTATATTTTATCTCTTACCTAAACTGGGGATAAGATTATCTGATAAGATAGAAAAAATTTGGTGGAAAAAATGGTGGGTCTTAAGAGCTCTTTCCTTTCTATATGCATACATATATATGTGTTAGCTTAGACATATATATATATGTATCTCTCACAGGGAGATAGGAGAGAAGGGTAGTGATGAAGCAAATTCCAGATTAATTTGACTACCACCTATCTTCTCCAAGGATGTCCCTATTCTTTCATTAAGAAACATTCAAAGGACATCACATTTTGCCTAACGTGGTAAAAAAAGCCTTCAACATTCTTACTGACAGCTTTTAAAAGCAATTATTTAGTTAGTAATTTTTCCTGTTTCTAGTCTCACATTTATGTATAAAATCACTTTGTTTTTTCTGGTTTTCCTTGAAAAAATAACTGGATAACTGACCCAATATAAATAGTCTGAGCAGCCAAATACACTATCTTTTTTGGCAGATACCGTAAATGAATGACTGATAATTTTACTCATATACATAATGTTTTCTTCTTCTAAAGTACATTTTTTCAGACTTTCAGTTTTTCCTGTACTAAGGCTGGCATGCCTAGAGCAAAAACTAAACACTTGTCCCTCTTCCCATTCTGAAAAATATCTTTCAGCAGGAAGAATTTGTTGATCAAGGTAAAAAATATCTTTCCTGATGGAGCTACCATTGCACAGTGGCATTTCTACAATTTCAAGTTATGCTTGGCCTTATGACAGATCAAGAAGTCAAACAAGTAGCGGATACTGCTTATCTCCATATTCTGTACCAGATTCCAAGACATAATATAAAACATTCATTTCTAATGAATTCAGCAACAGTATCTTTAATCAAACTGAGTAGTATATCAATTTTTATAGCAACTGCTAGTGGAAGAGCATATGTGGGTGAAAAAAATCTCACGTCTAAATATATGTATCAGTCTTTGTCTTCCCCTTAATACAATTTTGCACCAAATCCCAAAGCTATTAGGTATTAGCTGGAATACCACACACTATGATAGCAATATATATTGCCTGCTTCCAGATTAGTAGACGTATCCCTAGAATGAAGAAAGGGTAGAGCTTTTGTCCTTGCTCAAGCAAATGCTAATTTCCATTTGTCAGAATCTCCTTTGGTTCCCAAACCAGATATTCTTTCATCACATTGCTACATGACTGAGAAGCCACAAAACTCAGCTCTCATCATGCAGGTTCATTATTGTTACCCGCTTTGCTTCATCTCCTGTGAATTAATCTGCTCTGATTCTAGATTCTGCAAGTCTTTGCTCCTGTGTTATCCAGATCTGAATATAAGGAAGACAATAATATTGATTCTTTCAATACCGACCAATTATTGAAAAATACCAACCAAATCTTGAAAAATTCAGAACTTTCAAATTCTTGAAAGTTCTGAATTTAAATAACCAGAATTAGGCAAAATGTTTCAAAATAAAATTGTCCCTCATAATCAGTAAATTGCAATTCATGGGGTTGCTTTAAGAGGTTTAGCACTGATTTAGGCCCTAATCCTTCTAAACATATGCACATAATTTTGAATTTATGAATGTGACACACTTCAGTCCCATTACAAAACTGCTTGTGATAATACACTTCAATACTTGAGCATGGTTTATCAAAATTGAGGTCCAGCAGTGAATAAATTTCCTCTTGTACATTAGTGGTACTTCATAAAATAGCTAATCCTTCCTTTAATGCATCTGTTGAAGAAATGACTAGTTCTTTGCTCATATGTGAGCATGCTGAAGAGCAGCTGATGATCTTTACCATCATATGGAATTTTACCATAAAGTTATAAAGTTTCTACTTTATGTAGAATAAATAAGTGACATCCATAGCTTTAACAGTAAATACAGTTCAGGGTGAGACAATTCAAATTAACAAAAAATGATTAAGGCTTACTAATTCAGATTTGTAATTTAAAAAAAAAAAAAGACAAGGAAAGTAGTAGATAGAAGTTGGGCTATGAATGCAATTAAATTCTTTTTAATTTAGCATTTTAAAAATATAAATACAGTAGTGAGATTCCCCTCTACTTCCCTCCCAACCCAAGAAAAGCAACTTTTGTCCAGGCTCTGCACTAGTCAAAGTGAAAAATCTATGACAAAGCTGAAATATCAGGTTAGTCTTTGTGTGTTTCAGTTACAGTAGCCTAAGATGAGTAGGGAATAGTTTACTCCTTCATTAGAACTATCCTTTCTTCAGAGTAAAAATAGCTTTCCATGCTACACTCTTCTTCCATGCCACACTTCTTCTAAAGGGAGGGTGTCAAGAGGATGGAGCCAGACTCTTTTCAGTGGTGTCCAGCGACAGGACAAGAGGCAACGGGCACAAACTGAAACACAGACGCTTCCATCTGAACATGAGGAAAAACTTCTTCACTGTGAGGGTGACAGAGCACTGGAACAGGTTGCCCAGAGAGGCTGTGGAGTCTCCTTCTCTGGAGACTTTCAAAACCCGCCTGGACGCGATCCTGTGCAATGTGCTCTAGGTGACCCTGCTTGAGCAGGGGAGTTGGACTAGATGATCTCCAGAGGTCCCTTCCCACCTCAACCATTCTGTGATTCTGTGATTCCATGTTATTACACACAGACATGTAAAGTGAGAGTCCCTCACAGAGGGAAACAAACTATTACTTTTGGTCTCCATATTTAGCTCCACTGTACAAGGTAACTGTAGTCCCATTTTCAAGGTGAGTTCTGCATTATCAACCTGATTGATAGCCTTCTATGGTGAGATGACTGGCTTGGTAGATGAGGGAGACCTGTGGATGTTGTCTATCCTGATGTTTGCAAGGCTTTCAACGTTGTCTCCCATAACGTCCTCATAGGCAAGCTGATTAAGTACAGAGCAGAAGACTGGACAGTGAGGTGGACTGAAAACTGTCTGAACTTTCAGGCTCAAAGGATTGTGATCAGTGGCATGAAGACCAGCTGGAGACCAGTCAGTAGTGGTGTACCCCAGGGGTCAATACCGGGGCCAATAGTGTTTAACATTTTCATTAATGACCTGGATGATGGAGCAGAGTGCATCCTCAGCAAGTGTGCAAACAATACAAAACAGGGAGGAGTGGCTGATACAGCCCTTGGGCTGTGCTGCCATTCAGAAGGACCTTGACAGGCTGGAGAGATGGGCAGAGGGGAACCTCAGGAAGTTCAGTAAAGGGAAATGCCAAGTCCTGCCCCTGGGAGGAATAACCCCATGCATCAGTACAGGCTGGGGGACAACCAGCTGGAGAGCAGCTCTGCAGAGAAGGACCTGGGAGTCCTGGTGGACAACAAGGTTACCATGAGCCTGCATTTTGCCCTTGCGTCCTGACCAACAGCATCCTGGGTTGCATTAGGAAGAGCGTTGGCGGGAGGTCAAGGGAGGTGATTATTCCCCTCTGTTGAGCACTGGTGGGACCACATTAACAGGAGTGCTGAGTCCAGTTCTGGGCTCCCCAATACAAGAAAGACATGGACCTACTGGAGCAATGCCAGTGAAGGGCCACAAAGATGATTAAGGGCTCAGAGCATCTGACATAGGAGGAGAGGCTGAGAGAGCTGGGACTGTTCAGCCTGGAGAAGGAGGAGGGGGGATGTTATCAAAGTGTATTAATACCTGATGGGAGGGAGCAATGAAGACAAAGCCAGATTTTTCTCAGTGGTGCCCAGAGAAAGGACAAGAGGCAATGAGCACAAATTGAAATACAGGAAATTCCACCTGAACATAAGAAAAAGCTTTTTTACTGTGAGGTTGGTCATACACTGGAGCAGGTTGCCCAGAGAGGTTGTGGAGTCTCCATCCTTTGAGATATTCAAAACCATGATTGGACACAGCCCTGAGTAAACTGCTCCAGTTGCCCCTGCTTTGAGCAGAGGGTTCGGACTAGACAGCCTCCAGAAGTCCCTTCCCACTTCAACTATTCTGTGATTAGGCATGGGGAGCCAGATAGAGTCTTAACTGTAGTTTGTTCCTCTGCCATACAAGACATGCTCATGTACTTTCCTTTCTCTTATTTTCATTCACATGATTTTCAGCTTCTCCTGCGGTATATTTCAGTTATCTTTGGTAGTACTGTATTTCTTTTTTTTATTAGGCCTGCTTCTATTCAGAGAGTTTTACTCTAGTTTCCTTTTGCTTCCTTTCAGTGTTCTTTATATGCCTTTGAAAATTCAGTATACAATTCATTACCTTCCTGATTGTTTTCCTTTGTTTTTTTTAACGTTTACATCTAAACTGTATCTCTCTGTTCATTTGCATCTGTTTGAAACCAATATTTCTGACCCTGGATAAACTCACTGCTTGTTAGAAATATCATGTTTTATTAGTTTTTCTTTTCTATCACCTCTGTAGCATTTCTTTCCTTCTTCCCTATCCCATTCTACTAGATCACTGTTTTTTCTTTCTTTTTTTTTAAATTCATGTCCCTGCAATTCTCTCCTGTGCAGGATTATAGTTTAAGAAAAATAATTCAAGAAACATCTAAAAACTCAAGGAAAAATTTATTTTTTCAAAGTCTGCAGTTCAAGGACTTGGAATAAGCACTCAGCAGAATATGGAACTTGCAGTCTTCCACATATCTCTGAGAAGCAGCAGTGACACTAGTGTATTTTGTTGTATAAATAATTATTCTAATAAGCTGGTACCAGGGTATTCATGCTTATATTTTTCTAATGCAGGCAACAATAGCTCCTTCATGCAATCTGGTCTGTTAATGTTTTTGCTAGAAATAAATTTATTACAGGAAGTAAACTGTTGGGCCTGTTGCCACAAAGCACTAAAATAATTTTCCAAAATATGCCTAAAGATCAACAAAAGCAAGTGATCTCATTCAGAGCATGAACAAACATGCATAAAAGGATGAAAGCCATCAAGCCTCTCAGATCCTAAACCGGGGGAAGACTATGTGAACAATACCATGTGATTTAGGCTTTATGGACATTGAAGAGGGAAATTCTTCAGGGATGGCAAAAGTAAGGAATCATATACCTGAAAAAAGAGTGTAAAATTTCTTCCTGCTTAAGAAATTAACTCGGTTCCTATCACTCTTCTCAAGACAGAGAACTGTAATGTATACCCAAGATGTCAGATGAATGATGTGAATTTCTACAAGCTCTCATACCACTCTGGGCTGAAAAATACACTATGCAGCATTAGAAGACTTGCCAGAGTGTCTCCTTCAGGCATTTCCTAAAGAAGGACTGATGTCATCAGATACTAATAGCTTCAAAATATTACACATTATTTCTTCTGCACCTTTTGGTTAGTTTATATAAAATTACAATAAAAAACCACGTAAATCAACATAAAATATCCAAGCTGAAACTGCAGACTGTTCAGTGGGATAAAGGATTTGCCAGACTAGATCAGTCTCTCAAAACAATAAATCTTCTATCTGATCTTTTTAGATAGATTGTTTTATATTACACGGTTATTTTGGTCTGACGTATACTTGCAAACACTGTAGGAGTGCTTTGCCCCAGGGGGAATACTCATGAAGATAGTGAGGATTATACAAGACAATCTTAAAATCAAAATATAAAATAATCCTCAGTTATTGACATAAATATGGAGTAAATGAGAGTTTACTCCTATTTTTTTTCAGGTTTTTATAATTACAAAATATTTTGAAGACTTGGTCCTTGCTTGTGCCTTCAGATATATGTCACAAATCACTATGTAGTAGCATATTTTAAAATATGCACCAAGATGTGCACTATGAATCAAAGATAAAAATCTGTCCCTTACTGTACCTGCATTGTTCATTACTGTCTTTGTTGCATTTAATGAAAAAGACAGTAAATAATGCTGTAAGTGCAATTACTTCCTTGTTCAGCTCATCTTTGAAGTTAGAAAAATTAGTTAGAGGGCTTTGTTCTTTATCTTTTACCACAGATGCTTTTGTTTATGCCTAGTAATGTCACTGTGTACTTAAGTGTCTAGTACTTTTCAATCTGACAGAAATGTGGAAGAGGAAAAAAAGCAATGTAATATGCTACTGTTACTTTAACAACTGCACTTAAAATGACTTTTCTTTTAGAAATGGATATTCACCTTCATATAAAGACAAGGAAAGACCTCTGACTTTTCATTTGCAAAAACATTTAGAGTGAAAAGAAACATTCATAGAAAATGCAGCATTTCACAAAACACAATGAACACTCACAGGTAGAAAATTACATACAGCCCAGAACACCTTTAAAAGAAACAACAATAGCCTATATAAGGAACAGATATTTAAGGCTCCAATCATGATCCTGATGACACAGTAATGAACTCCATAGAAATGGAGTTCAAACAGGGTCATTTGGATGATTAGCATCATATATGCTAGAGTGTAAAACTGGGATTCAGGAATACCAGGTTGAATTCTCAATATGGTCACTAAGTGCTCATCTATGCAATATCACTTGGCCTCTGCCCCAGTTACCTACTCTGAATAAAAAAGTGGAAAAAGTATAAATCAGTCTTGTTAACTGTCAGATTCAATCAGATTAGAGATGAGAGAAAAAACATGACTTTGTAAAGTCTATCACTGACTAGTTGCTTTTAAATTATTAGTAGTACATGGGAAGTACATGGGAAAAGAAACTGAGGCATGAAATATTACTAAAACCAATTTTTTTTATCTTTAAAATGGTGCAAAACATCACAGTGACAGAACAATCTGACATTGGGTTAATAATTACAATCTCATTTATCCATATGACAAAGCTCAAGGGCATAGTGCAACTAAAGGTCCTTGAGGCAGGCAAAGAAACATCCTTTTGAAGATGCATATTGTATCCCTTTTTATCCACCTCACACAACTATTTTCTGAAACATTTCCTATCATATACTTAAGGTACATCAGAATACCTAATTCTTAGAGATTGCTAAATTTACATATTTGTACCAAATATACATAAGCAGTTATTACCTTGATTGTATTATTATTATAGCACCTGGAACAAAATTCAAAAAAAAGACCCTTACAACTCAAACAATTTCAGCTACCATTTCCCTGTTCTTTTTTTGCCAACTAACACGTCAGACCACCTAAGGAAACTTTAACTTGCTAGTAATACAGTAACTTCTATGTATTACTATATCTACAACATAGTTACTTAGTCTAACAGTTAAAATCTTAATCAGTCTGGCTCTTCATAACCTAATTTCCCTGCTTGCATTTGGGAAAATCAAAAATTCCTCACTGCAATCAACAAACCAGTTATTATAAGGGCATTGAACACTATACCTGAAAAGAATGATATTTGTGCAAAGTATTACCCAGAGGGCTCCACTCAGCCGAGGCTCTACTGAGAATAAAACTGGAAGATCTCAGAGAACCAAGTTGTAAAATGGATGACTGAGCATGCAGCATTCTTCCATGTCCCTTCACCATCCTGCCCAAGTTTCTCCTTTCCACCAGGAGAGCCAAAGCTGGGGCAATGCTGGCTTTCCACCAGTATGGAATTAGCCTCTCTGAGGCTGAGAAAGAAAAGGGGTCACCTGAGGATGGGACATGGGGAAAATTGCAAAAAATACAGTATGACATAAAACTACTTAATACAGGATTTATAATATACAGTCGAGTTATGAATTTTAGTTCCCAGATTTTTTTAAAGGATCAGGGCTAAGAGGTAAGAAATAGAACAGTCATTTTGTGAAAAATATTCTCTCACTAGTTACCTGTTCCTTTTGCCCTTTACCAGTTGGCTGTGGGAGTTTATTCTGGTGCATAATGGATGTTTTATTTCTCTCACTAGAAGTAATAGTTTTGTCATCAGCAGTTCTTACTGTGCACATATTTAAAGGTCATATTTGCAATGGTACATTATTTCAATGTTTAAGGAGACAAATTAGGAGTTAGGTTCCTAAATACCTTTGTAGAACATACATACCCCAATTTCTTAAAATAAGCCAAAGACAAATTATTGATAAAGTAGCAGCAGTAGTGGCAGCTGTAGTAATAATAGTATAGTTAATATGAAAGAAGAGTGTAAACATTGTTTTCCATCACTTGAGGAAACAAAGTTAAATCAGAAAATACAATTATTCTTTTTGATTTTTTAATCAAAGCTGCCAGAACATAAAATTTAAATAGTTATAGAAAAGATGATTCTTATTGTTACATCTATTAATGACCAAGTAGTTTTGCTGTACATCCACTTCACTGCACAGTTAGTCTACATCAGAAATAGAATTCTTTGCCAGTGGATCTTTCATCCTTCTGGTATCTGTGGGTACAATATTAAAGGCTCACTATTAAAGGGCCATTTAAACCCATTGTTCTTTCATGTATTGTAAATGCTTAGTTTGGATGACAAGAACTAACAGGAATCTGGAAATAATGTCCAGAGTCTTCTGGAGGAAGAGCTATGACTTCTGAAACTACCTTTCTTGATTTTTGGGCATTCATGCTGCCTTATCAAGTCTTCTGTGTTAGATTATCCTTCCTCTTCTGATCAGTTTCTTTTCCCTCTCTCTTCTTTTGAAAAAAAAAAAATGTTTGCAATTTTTCATTTAGTTCCTGTATCCAAAGTAACCCTGACACAAGGTAAAGCAAAAACAGAAAAAAAAAAAAAAGTTTGTGTAATATTACACCTTACAAACATATGTAAAATCATCATATAACAGAGAGGAATAAACATTAAACTATGTATTATACCTTCATGAAAGAAATGGAATTGTATAAAGATAGGCACAGCTCAGAAAAGCAAATCTGTTCTTTCACAAACCTAGCAAGAATGCATCAGATAGAACTAAAATGGTTTTATATTACCATATTTTCCTGTATATAGCCTGCTACTCAGATAACCCATGCCTCTTTTTGAAAATAAATTCTCATACAACCCACACCCTCAGATAACCTACAGCTGTCTCCTCCTTTCCCTTCCAAGGCAGCTATGTATCTAGCACATTCCCCTGGAGGCTTCCTGCTATGGTGGAAAGGAAACAGGGAGAGGAAAAGTAATAGAGGTAAAGAAGATGGTGAGTTTTTAAGGGAAAAAGAATAAATTACAGTGGATCAGAGGTTTAGGGAGGACTGGGAAAGACAGAATTCTGCAAACAGGTTTTCATAATATTAGCAGCACTAATTCTGAAAAGGACAAGTGACTGTTTGGCTTTGTTATTTTTTGCTATTACTTTTAACAGGTCACCCATGGTTTACACTTGAAAATATAGATCTTATTTTCCAGCTACTTCATCTATCACATTTCAAACTTCATAATCTTTTTCCTGTCCCACTGCATCCCCTATTATGCGCTCCTCATACTCATGCCATCACTAGGCTGCAAGCAATTTGGTGCAGGGCCAAGTAACCTCTTTTAGTTTATTCTATGCTTGTAAATTTATATAACAATAAAATGAAAATGCAACAGTGAATCATCAAAACCAATAACCATAAAGAAAAATAAAAATAATAATAATAAAAAAGGTCTGCAGCTTCTATCACAGACTCTGAAAAGTAGTGGGCACATCTTGTGTCCAGACCCAACCAAGGGTTTTGGCTATGTGGCTGAAATTAGTCATTGCCTATGTACTACCTGTGCCTGACATCCGCCTTACTTTACTGTCATACTGGTAAATGAATGAGTGCTACGAAAGAGAAGAACCTTTAGCCATATACATACTTATTTTTTGGACACTAAATTAAATTCTGCACTCTTTTATACCAATTTACCTCAGTTCTAAATCCAGTAAACACAATGAACTGACATTTATAGGAGGACATGGTTTGATCTCTTCTTTCCTTCCTTTCCAGTTCAACAGGGAGAAAGAAGAAAGTTGCATAGCCTTTCTTTGGTGCTGCAATGGTTTCTGGCATGTTGTTAGTCTTCTAATTTCATCTCATTTAGAGTAGAAAGGTTCCCCTCAACCTTTATGCCAATTCAGAAATAATCTCAACTATTTTAACAAGTTTATGGATGAATTGGATCTGTAACATCTACAATATACATATTGGTGCAGAGGACTCTAAGTGGTTCAAATGATACCAAGACTAGTAGAGTGGTTTCAGTTCCGCTCAGAAAAGTGACCATAGCATCAAATAATTCTGTACTTGCAGTCACTCAAGACCTCTCATACATGCTCAATTTACAACTACTATATTATACATCCTGACTACTAACACTTCAGTCTGAATTGCCACATTTGCACACATCACAAACAATAAAGCTCCCAGATGCCAAACCAGGTCTCTTGTTCCAGCTGTGCAAATCCATCAGCTACACTTGGGCAAATTGAACTGTCTTTAATGGCAATGTAATGTAAATAACTCTATTGGCAATGAACAAGAAAAACAAAAACAAACTCAGTGTCTCTTAGATGCATTGGCTGTGCATGGGTTAAACATTTTTCTTACTGATGCCAGAAGAGATGACTAAATTAATGAGGAAAAGAAGAAAGATGTCACTTTGACATCACATTGACACATTATAGAAAAGAACCAAATGAAATTAAACTACACTGGTTTTACTATATAGTGTTGAATTTTATTCCCAATACAAATAGCCAGCATATTAAATGACAGGGTATTTCCTCGGTGTGTCTGCTGAAGGATCCCCAGTAAATGATAACACATCTGTATACTTCATGGTCCAGGAGTGTTTATTTCCAAACTAATTAGAAGCCATGTACTATCCATTTTGTAACTAACAATATATTTTAATTACTATTTTGTGGTGTTTCATTAATTGGAAAATGGAAATTGGAAAATTAAATGGAAGATGTCCCTGGCTCTATACTAATGCAATGGGTTGGGCTGCACATGTATGATACGTTATTCCATTGTCATTTAACATTAGCTTAATAAACAGCATTACTGCCTCTGCAGTCCTTGGATTTTATTGTTCAGGAATGTGTCTATGTGGATATGAGATGACAGGAGACTTTCATTTTACTGTGCTGTCTTGGGAATACACCTACAAAAACTGTAGGCATTTTGCTGCCTTGTGGTATCAACAGTCCTGAATTTGGCATCTAAAAATTCAAAACAACTCCTTTCCAGGAGGGAATAAATAACTTTTGGGTCCCCTATCCAGAGTGAGTACTCTGAATACTGTGGTATACAATGAACTCTGTGTGTGGAGGGGTAGGGGAAATGGGAGAGGGAAGGATAAATACAGTAATAGCAGTAACTCTAACAGATTTTTTCAGTGCATAGTAACTTGACCGGTAAAAGCCTTGAGGCTGAGAAATTTTAGAAAACTCAGGGTTAACCAGGTGCTGATCAAGGAGCCATGAAATTCCATATTTGGAATGTGGGCTTCTTCCAATGCAATTTTTTATTTATCCCAGCGTCAGCACCTAAGTCTTTCTCGATCTAGCTCTTAGGTTGACACCTACAAAGGAGTTTGGCTACTCCATCGCTCCTTATCACAACACCTGAGGGGATTCCACCAACCTAAGTTAAAATCCCTTGACTACATCTGCACCTCTCCTAATGGATATTTCTTCAACTTGTTCTTAAATAACTAAATTCTGATGGTTCATATATAAAGTAGGAGGTGAATTCATAGTGGATTTCATAAAGACAGTGAGGAACGAACTGTCAAAGACAGCAAGCAGCAAGTAGTCAATTCTGAGAACAGGAATGCATCTTAACACCCTGTCACTATAGTCAGTGCCTCCCTCCATTTGAGTTTCCTAGCTATTGATATTTCTCCTGGAGGTAGATAACCAAACCGCCAAGACATTTCTTTCCATAAGTGAGTGGAGTCATTCTTTTCTTTTAAACTAGTGCTACTGTAAAACAAATAATAGAAAATAGAGCTAGTGTCCACTGTGGCACAAGGCAGGAGAACACAGATCTACACCATCCCTCACTCCTCTGACACCTGATGACAGAAGTTTATCAAAGTTATCCTTTGAAGCCCATGACAAAAATTCCATCCTAAACTACATCTTCCAGAGCTTAATTTTGTACCTGTTATTTCATTTCTAAACATGTGAACCCTGGCTTTTCTATATATTCAAGGATTGTTGACAGTTTTCCCTCTGCTCTCCTTTCCTTTAGATTAAACAAACCAAAGGTTTTCCATCTTTTCTCAAAGTATGAATTTCCTAGAAATTGAGCCAATCTTGTTGCTAACTTCCAGATTTTGTCTAGTGTCTGCACATCTTTTATGCAGCGCTCAAAACGATACACATGGTATCAGCTAAGCCTTTTCTTACCGGTGCTGAGAAGCGTGAAGGAACTAGTCCACATTGCCTTTTTAGAAGCCAATTTGATATTTGTTTTTTGGCAACTGTATGACACTGGTAAGTTAGAGTCAGTTATCCTTACCCTTATCTGATCCCTCAGAGTCTTTTGGAAGAGCTACTGATTAGCCAGTCCTCCTCCATTCTGTAACAGCTGCTGTAGAGTACCCCAAAATGTACTGCTTTCCTTGTATCCCTGGTGAACTGCATCCTATTTTTTTCTGTGTCACTTACCCAATTTTTTGAAATCACTTTTGAATTCTAACATCATTATCCAACTTAAGTAAGAATGTCTAGGAGACTGACTTTAATTTCATATTTAGTAAGTATTTTCATAAAGGCAGTCATTATAAAGGCACTGCTTATTATGTGAAATAAAATAATGCAGGTGATGGTCTGTGCAGATGAAATATAATATCACAGGCAATAGGAACACCTCTTTCACTTGTGTTTTGAAGGAACTGTGGTAGTAAATTTTTGGTTTGCTATGGTAGTTTGTGTAGAGTCCAATGTGATATTTGGGTGACAAATGAGAGATAGGATTAGTCCAGTTCTAGTCCATGGCCAAAGACAGATGCTTGTGAGCATGCCTTTATTCAGAACTTTCATCACCTGCAAAACCTAGATACAGAAAACCTTGGTGCCTACTCTCCCTTCTAACCCTGGACCAGAGAATCCACCTTTTTTTCTACTTAAGCACTTCTTGTACTTTGGTGTCCTTATCTTGCAGTTATAGTACTTACTGTAGATGTCAATTATCTTAAGGAAAAACAAAACAAGGAAAGGTATCTAGTTTAATTTTGAGCAGATAGTTAATTTATTTGACCAGATATGCTGTGCCATTAATTACGTCACAGTTCTGTGTATATCCATGTTACTAAATATTCATTACTTCTAACAATTTACAGTGTGCTAAGCATCATGTTTCAGTATAACTCATCAACTCAACACTAAGCATTTGCTTACTTTAAGGCAGAAACACAATTTATACAAATAGATACAATCATGAGAATTCATTAATAGAAGAGAGAGTTTCTGAACCATCTGAAAAAAAATAGTTGTTTTGTGAAGGCAGCAGCTGATTTGGAAGCATTCATGATTATAAGACTGTGTACCAGGTTGAAATTCCATTAATTTTTAAATAACAGGGTCAAATTATTTCCTGACTCCACTGAAGTCAATGGAGTTAACTGTATATATCTGACTATAACAGAATTTAACTCTATTTGATGAAACAATTTATATAAACACAGATTCTTTATTGCTAGCCTGATATCATCTTGGTAAATTCTTCACTGGTGCCCTTTATAGCCAGAAGAAATTAACACTGTTAAGCAGTAATGCAGGTATTGATATGCCCAATATACAATATAAACAAACACCAGTTTGAACAAAGTGCAGTGTGATAGTCTGCCACAGCTGGAAGTTTCTCTTTGCTGATAAGTTCTTAAAATAAACATTAGGAAAGAAGCAGGTTTTTACTGTGACTGATAATGTATTTTTTTCTGGATGCACTGCTAAACATAGCAATTGGAGTTAATAGGTAACTCATACCCATCCCCTCTAGTGCTAATTATCAATGGAGGAAAGAAAATAACTAATTTAAGCTGGTGTATTTGTCTAACTAACCATTACTAGTAGAACAAAGATACCTAATTCACATAATTTTATGAAATATCTGATGCCATGCTCACCTCCATGTTTTCTAAATACAATGGCAGAGAAATGTAGTATATATAAATATGAACACATAAATCATAATATTTTAATGATAAATTGATTATATGATTCTACACAATAGCAGTGACAGTGCCTTAGAGGTACGCTAACAAAATGTTGCAAATAAATAACTGAATTAGTTGCAATAGGATTGATTTTAAGGTGAGACCTGGATATGAGATATTAATTAAGATAAAGCCCCAAGTACCAGCTGAGATTCTTGTTTTGCCCACAGGAACAAAATGTAAGCAATCCAAAGCCTTGGTCTAAGACCTCTGCATACATGTTACACAGTAATTACACCCTCACCTAAGTCTGAGCAGAGCAGCTAAGAATACTCTAGCAATTCTGCAATTATTTTAAAGGGAGAAACCCTCAATAAATCCAATGTTTTCAAGAAGACACTTAACCACATGCTAATTCAGTTATTCCACTTATGAAAAAGGTAAATCCTTCATAGCTCAGTATCTCTGCATCATGTTGCAGTGAAGCTGGTAAGGCTAAAGATCAAACAGGAATAAGACAGTGTTCTACAACCAGCATTAATTTATTCAGGGCTAATCTGATAGCTTATATTATCCTGATGGAGTTTGACGAAGCAGGGACGATTTAGCTGTCCCACCCCAAGAATTCCTTATGCTCAGTGTCTCAAGAAATCTACAGAAAAGCAGGCTTTAGCCTGCTTCACAGGAAAAGGTAGTTTTAGGGAAATAAAAAGGAAAAGGGGAGGAGAAATCCATTTCTCTAATAAGATTAATTATTATTCCAAATATTAGGATCCAGGAAAAAAAAAAACTCATAATGACCTCCAATATAACATCTTAGATTTTTGAAGTATGTCTTATTTTATAAATAGCTTACCTGATTTAATTCAACTTCAGTTCAGCTTCGTGGGTGTTTTCTCTTTCCACTAGAAACATAGGGTCTAGGATGAAAAACAGTCTTTTGGGTCATCAAATCCAGTCATTTCCTATCGCTGTCAAATATATTATTTAAGAAATTTACATAGGTCCCTCTGGAAATCAGTTTGATTTCTTTATCTTGTTGTCCTAGCTAGAAGTAATGTCACTTGTCTTGTAGTTGGACTCTCCCTTCTGTTTTCCAGACTATATTTATTTATGGGCATTTTATACCCCATATCTTTTTGTGACAGGATTATTCTTTAACTTAAATAACTCTTCTCCCTTCTTGGTTTAACTGGTGCAAAATATTTATAGATGACAGCCTGTATTTTTTCAACCTCCTCATTATTAGGTTGAATGTCTATTAATTTACATACATTGTATTTTTCCTGACAATGCTAGTAATAGCCTTAACTTCACTTTTTCAGTTTGAATTCCTTTTTCCTGAACATGGATAATCATAGGTTTAAGCACTATTCCAGATGAGGTTTGTACCCAAGCTTTGCAGCATGGTGTTAACATTTCTCCACCTCAGATGGATAAATCTTCATTCACAGATTTTAAATTAATATTTGTCTGTTTTGCAACTACCTTATGATTAGGTCATACCCAGAAGATGCAGAAAACTAAGTTTAACTCTGTGTTGCTGAAGGTCACTTCATTTCAACTATTCAAAACCCCGTCTCTTTCTGTACAATCTTCTCTGAGACTATGTTCCACAACATTTTGCTATCTGAAGATTTGATTAGTACTATCCCAATTTTTTACCTCTGACAAATACAAAAATATTAAATAAATTCAGTCCCAAGACCCATCTTTGTTTCTACCAGAAAAATCCCCTCTTTTCAATAGTTGTCCATTTAGGGCAACTTCTGTTAGGCTTTCCTGTAACCTGATCCTTAGCTATTTTACATTTCTTGTACTTCCCATCTTCTCCAGCTTTGCTGTTGTTTTCCCAGGTAGTTCTGTATTACTTTTTTGTCTTCTGGAAGCTCCAAAAGATATACTACTTTCCTCTTCATAAACTTTCACTTATTTTATCATAAAGGTTATATTGGGACAATCCATCTTTGATGAACCAGTGTTTTATTTTATTCTGTTCTAATTTCTATTTAAATACTAGTTTAATTCATGATTTCCTTCAAATTTCTTAAAATCACATAGTTTCTGAAAATAATAAACTCAAAAACAGTATTGCAAAGGTCTCCTCCAACCTAAGCAAAACCTGAGCAAGAACCCAGAGGAATATCTGTCTCCTATAAACCTTGCCCTAAATTTTTCCAGCATAACAAAATTGATCTTATCTATTCCATGAATTCTCTCTTTTTGCAGGAGAAGCCATGCAGTTATTGATGTACAATGTTACCATGACACTTCTTACTTGTATCTTTTCTGAGCAAGGTGTGTCCTTCTATATCCTTGTACCAGCTATGTCTGCTAATCCACTGTTTCCATAACTTGTATTAAACTGTTTCAGGACCCGAACAATTGTTCTCCTTCCTCCATAGGGTTTCTTAATTTTTTTTTTTAAGAACAACGTGCAAACATCTATTGTTTTTCACTGCTCAGCTTCCTACCTGTATTAGGCACAAGCCTTCCATTTGATTCTATCTCCTATTTCCTACTGCTCTCTTCAGCATTAGTGCTTACTGTCTGCTGGCTGTCTCCCACCTCCCACTTCAGCCATCAATAAGCAAGGCTTATGAGTTTTACAGCCAGCTAGATAGACCTGAATTTTGTTTTTACCTTTAGCATTTAATCTGTTGGAATATGAAAGATTGGTTTGGCAGAAATAAAAGGCATAATTTAGAAGTAAATTTAGATTAACACATATTCATGTCTCACTGCAGTCTTCATCTTAGTTATAAAACAATGTGGTTCTGCAAACTGCTGTATCCAGTAGGTGTAATATTTTATACAGCATCAGATGAGCATTTTTGGTGGACTTAGTAACTTCTCTGTCCTAAGAGGCTTCCCACTCAGGCTTAGAATTTATCTGTATTTTCTTTACCTCCTCCAAGAAATTCCTGGCAGAAACAAACACTAGACCTGTTGCTATGACTCAGTGCTGATCCATAACTCTGAAAGATTTCCCATGACAGTTTGCCAATGAAAATATGTCAAAGCTTAGTTCTGTTGCTCATCAAGTATGGTCAGAAATGACAGCAAAAGGAATGTTATTCACTTTGTAAAGAATAAACATTTTAATGTGTTTACTACTTACTATACTTGAGTGATATCAAATCTTGATCAGAGAGAATATAAAAGGAAAACCTAATCTTCTTATGTCCTCAAACTTGGTAATCTTAATTTTTATAGAAACTATGACCACATATAGAATGTTATTCAAAAGTTCTTTCTATTATTCTCATCTTCATTTGTCTGAACTGTGTAATACAGTTTGGAGAGAGAACTGTCTCAATTGCCTTAACTGTTATATCACAGAAGTACTTCGATTTTCATAGGTAGATGAAATCTATTTTCTTTTTATTATTCAAATTTTTAAATTGATAAGCAAGTCTGTCCATAGTCAAGCTTTCTAATCTACAGCAACAATCACAATCATTAGTATCTAGCACTTCATAAATATTCCTTTTAAGATACTGCTTGATATACCGTATAGTCTTGTTGGAAACAATCAGGACACTACTGCTTCAAAAGCAGCTAAATGCATTACAATAAATTTGCTTTCTCTGGGATGCTGAATTGGAAACCTATGAGATGTTGAACAAGAAAACTGATACCACTGCTTATCTGTCCAAAAGCTAGTGGTGTTAGGAAGCCCAGTAATTGAAAAATGGATAGCACTGATATTTGAACCTTTTCATATAACCTTTGAAGTGTAAGCCTTTTGGGGATTAAATTGCTTTTTGTAACAAGAACAACGTCAGATCCCATATTTAGAAACCATGCACTTAATTCATTTTCAGACAGAGAAACTCATGTTATCTTGTTGGGAAAAACATTGCAAAATGGATTAAGCTTCACCCTGGAGAGATGATAACCTAATATAAATAACTGCAGGCTGATCTTTATTAGTTACTGAACAAATATTGCCAAATAGGACAGGCGACCTTCAATGATGATTGATCTAGGATAAGTCATCAACAGCCTTTTCTCCAGAGAGTAACTTTGGGGCATTTTGGAATTGTACTGCTCTTCTTATTTCAGGGTAGGCACTAAAGCTAACACTGAGTAAGAATAAGTACATCTTCTTTAATAGTAAGCTCTAAAGCTAATACAGTGGCAGAGTAATGACGACTTACTCTAAGATGGGCAACTGCTAAGTATCTGCTAGAACTGATCAAACAGAATTGGGCCTTAGTTGAAGGTGTGAATCAGCCATAACTGCTCATGTTCAAAGGAGATAGCCCAAACCTTGTTCTTTATAACCACTGTGAGGATGAATGATTTTTTTAAAACTGACACTAGATGAATGAAATATCTCATTTTCTGGATGTCTACATCTCCCAGTGCACTGGAACTGGCACCACATGAATAGAAATACTATTAATTCATTTTGTATAACTATTCTTTCTTCAGCTTCTGGCTAGGAATGGAAGTCAAACCTCCTGGGTTTGGAAGTCAAGCCTCAGATATAATTGTACCTATGTTGATTTAAAAAGCTATTGTGTTCCAGTGAGGATGGGTAAGAAGTCCTGTTTACAACCAGTCTTTAATTACATCTTCTGCATTAAGCATATTAACTGACAAACAATATTGATACTGTGAAGGGGGAAAAACATAACACTACTTGAGAACTCACACTAAAGAGCTGCACTGATTGTATGTGGAGATGAATGAAAAAAATGAGAATAGTAAATATCTACCAGTGATATTATGAGGCACATCCTAATATTCAAACTTTCAAAGCAGAACAAAAAATCTTGAGTATTAGCTAACAAACATATAGACATAAAATACAAAGTTATTGGTTTTATTCCAGACAAGTACTTTCAATATTTGCACATACAAACTGTGCACAACTTATTCATGTAAAAGACATTTTGAAACCTCATGATCCCCAGTGAGTTTATGCATTACTAGCCAACCTTCAGTAGACTCCAGTTTTCTATATACTGAGGATTAACTTAAAGGCAGGGAGTTATATTCTTAGGAACCATTGCTTATGGGAGTGAGATTTGATAGTTGGAAAAAGCTCTTTATTAGAATTGTTGGCCTGTATTATAAAGTGCCTCTGTATAAAAATAACACATCTCAGCATTGTTGAACTACTCCTTACTTGTATAGCACTACGAATGTTCACACTTTTGCACAGCTGGAGAGCAGCAGAAAGCAAATAATTTGCTTTTCTGAAAGTAGTAAGCTACTGATTTGGCAGCTTTTATGCAATTTTCTCTCCTGATTTGAATACTTTGGTTTTGTTTCAGCATGTAAAGAGCAAGTTTGGCTTCTTCTGGAATCACCATTTGCCCACTCACTTCTTTTCATCAGTTATCTTCTTAATATTTTTCTGCCTTTTTCAGGTGAAAACACTTTTTGTCTGCGATTTTTTTTTCTTTGTGAAACAAAATTACCATTTCTTTCTTCTTTTGTAGATTTTAAATGCCGCAAAACTCAAAACAATCTATTGCATTTTCTATGTCATTAAAAATATTCAGGGCCTTGGATGACATTTCATATGTAAGTTATACATTTATACATGCAGTTTGGACAGATAAGTATTGAATTAACTTGCAAAATAGTATTTACTTGCCACACAGTCCACAGGTTTTATGTTCTTAATCTCTGAATTCACAAAACTGGGCAAGGCTTGAGTTGATGCTGTTTTAAAAACCTGATTCTAAGTGTTTTTCCATACTCTGATATGAAATACAGTGTAAAACCCTTTAAAAATGTTTACCTCTTACGTAATGAGTGAAATACTCATTACAACAGAAGATTCAACACTAGAAAGAGAAGATTATTTGGCTGGTCATACAGGAAAATATTTTCAGCAGTAGAAGTTATTACTTTCAATATAAAAAAAAATTGTGAATCAGGAATTCTAAACTAAATAGCTCAATAATACTCCTTCCAGTGCCAAATCCATACCTGGTGTTCCTTCAAATAATTTATAAACTTCTATACGACAACTACGACAAAAACTATTTTATGAATTAAAGGTGTAGGGATTTTTTTCACATCTTTCTGTATGTGTTTAGCAAGAAAACTTTAAAATCTCCAAATGTTTACTTAATTGCTCCTCAGTCCAGTATTTTGTCAATCTTCTGTTATGCATATCCAGCCCATTGATTTTGATTAGTATCCTTTTTCCTTTTACATTTGCTGCTTTATATTCCATGTTCTCTTTCATATACTAGTACCATTAACACTCTTCTACATTCCCTCAGCATTTTAGACATGGGTGTGCCATATGAATCCCTTAAGATACTTGCTTGCTTCTTCAAGAACTGTTATTGTGAAGTTAGTGAAAAAGGTCAAGGTGATTATTTAGTGGGAAAAATCGAATCTGCTGGAACTTTATTGCTTTCCTCTAGGAAATCTGACGTATTTATGACATAAGGCATTTTAGGGCACCTGATAGGACTTACTTCTTTTTTATGATACTTCTGCTTTTGTGTAAAATTGTGCTATAAATGATATTGACAGTGTCATACAGTAGTACTGTACTGTTTTTAAGTTGCATTGTTTCAGCAATTTATAGTCAAACAAAACAAAGTTGTGACTGTCTGCACTACTTGCAAAGTTGCAGGAGACTTGTCTTAAATTTCTCAAGGTGTGTTAGAGAAACTCTTAGCAGAGAAAAGGGAAGGTGCATTTTTGCTTCTGGTCTGAATCCTAAGCTCTTAAAATATATGTAATATAGACAGGCACATAACTGGGGATAATCTTATGATTGAGACTTTTTCTTAATAGACTTCATCTCTACTTTTGTAGAGGAGATCTGGATGCATTCATGAGAGGTGAGCGCACAAACAAATCAAAGATAAGTTTAAACCCTGTTCACTTACTGAACATAAGAAAATCTAGTTTGGACCAGCTGTCAGCTCCTAAACCATCTCCCATTTTGGATAACAGACTGAGGACTTGATACCAAGACTCTTTCATGGTCAGAGCAAAATCTCAGAATCTCACGGAACTGAAATGCCAATACTGACCAGCTGAATAGTGCTAGCATCACAGGCTACCCTGATCGGCGGAACGAATCAGTTCCAGTAGCACCTGTGGACCTAGAAAAGGAAACCATCTTGCCTTGCCTTAAGGACTTGTGCCTCCCCCAAAAGGACTGAACTTCTTCAGAAGCAGTGATATTTATAGCCTCATTGGTGTGATAGGATTTTGTCCTAACTTAGCTGGAAGGCTATCTTTGAAGCTTTACCTTTACTCTACAAAAGGAAATCCAAGAAAATAACACATTCTTCATAAACGTTACCTCATATAGCATTTTGGCAGAGGCTCACTATCCTAAATCTCTTATGTTTTTAAAGGCAGGATCTTAAAAATGTTCCATACTGACTCCTGATTCTTTGGTAATATAAGATTCAATATTGCACATGAATAGAGATATTTGATGTAGTACCAGAGTTAGGTTTATGGGGGCCCTTCACAGATACTAAGATATGTCTCCTCCTTTTTTCCATTTGCACATTGAACGACTCACCTTATTAACTTAATAGCTGAGAAAGCATGGCATAATTGCTATTTTTACTACCCCATTAAACTATCTCTGACTACATGTAGCGCCTTATAATGGGAGCTCTTTTACCCAACAGCCAGTACTCGCACGGGGCAATGGGAGGGAAGCATGTTGACCATCCTGTCCCAAAGAGTTGCCTGCCAAGTGGAATGAACTCAACATGCTTCTCAAAGAGAGAGATGGGAGCATCTGAGCTGCCCAGCCCCTAAGGGATACAAGATAAAAAGTAGAGACCAGTTCTCTGACCCCTACAGAAACAATCTGGTAGCAGCTTCTTGGAAGTTACTGGAAAAGAGAGCTTGTGGTGCCTTTGGAGGCAGTAATGAGATAAAAGGGTGCTTTAAGGCCATGTTGTGAATTAGCCTCAGAGTCTTTTCTCAATCTGGATATATTTTTTTTACCACTAATACTGAAATTGAAGAAGATCCTTTTCTCTGCATCCCTCAAAGCTAGCCAAGTCAGCGTTTTCCTTTGACATTTGCACCTGTCAAACTTCCCCCAAACCCTTTGATTCTACAATTCCAGTTCTATAACCCCCATAACAGATCTTTGAGCAAACTAGCCAGAGGTTTTGTGAGTTCTCTAGTGCTACTTAATTGTACACACTTTGAGTACTTCCTTAGGTTACAGTCAATCATATTGCTTAATGCACTGTACCTTTAGATCTGAAGCCCCCCGTCAGGTTTTATAAAACTGGGGAAGGATTTCATGCCCCAAAAGAACAATGCAGGTTACTCATAGAGTAACTGAGGAGTTCTCTTAAGCACTCCTTGGAGCTGATTGTATAGGGAGTTATTTTTCATTTCCTAGATTTCCGATCAAATTCAAATGACTCTGATGTTATTGTTTCAATAAAGGTAAACACAGATTTCCAAAGGCATTTTTGCATAGCGGCCAATAGGACCTTTAAACTATTTTTAAAGTGACTAAACTTCCTTCCGTTTTTTAAGTGATTGAAAATACATAATATGCTCTGTGTTTACTGGTTTTCCATGTCTTCCAGATAAAATTATTTACATTTTCCCCAGAAAAACCTGTTGACTTTTCAACTCTCAAACCTTCAGACATAACCTGTGATCCAAGCACTAAGTTGGTTCTGTCTTTTACCTATAATAACTGATAATCACTTTATTGCAAATCAGACACAGACACTGGCTACACAAAGGTGTGGACTTACTGGAACACTGGCATCTTTGCGTGCATTCTCTGTACAACATGAAGAGGAAGAAACTGCACTAACAACTTGTTCATTACTGTTGCACCTATATCCAGCCCTATATCCTTCTGTTTGTAGTAATACTGCACTGGATTATATACACCTTAGTCATCTAAATTGCCTAAAAACTTCCTTCTGCCTAAATACTATTACAAATGGAATCCAAGAATAAACAAGTCTTGAGTCACTGATATTTTACCATTGTGTTATTAGGTTTATTTTACTGAGTGCTAGAGAGGGCTGTGGTTTCAGGAACAGTGAGAAAACTGCAAGACATTTCTGGTGGATAGAAGATCTATTTTCAGTAGCTTGTGAGAAAGGGCAGAATTCAGCCAGGCAATTGGTAAGTAGCAATCAGTTAGGTGCAGAGAAGAGTGTGTGCTGAGTTCTCTCTTTAGCCATTTTCAAAACAGTACAGTTGAATATTGGATTATGAAAATTAGCATGCACTCTAAAGTTGTGAGAAAATTGAGCATCAGCATCTCAAAGGAGGACCTCAGAACCAGAAGGGATTAAGCCCTGCAAGTTAGCTGTGCCATGCTACAACTGGATATGTTTTTGCATGTAGGCTTCTAACCTGAATTTAAAGGGTTTTTGTGTGAAATTGTTGGTTTCATAATTCTGTTTTTTTAACATGGAAGAGACTGAGTTATTTAATATTAAAAAGTAGTTTCTCTGCATGCTAAGCTTAATTGACTCAGTACTCATTATTATAACTGGATTATCATTGGCTCAATGATAATTTTTGAAGGGGTAGCTTTATAAATGCTTGATCATCTTTTCAAGCCATTAAACACTCTGGGCATTAGCCTCTTAACAGTAATTCTGACATGTTTATCTCAGCTGGGTTTGCAATTCTTCCTTGTTCAGGGCTTGTGATCTGTATATACAGTAGACTTGAAGAAAAAAAGAAAACATGATATAGCATTCATTTAAAAATTGAGAGACAGAGGAAGGGGGAAAGAGGGGGAAAAAGGGGGTAGGGGAGTAGAGAGGATAGAGGGGGCAGACGGGGGAGGGGGGCAGAAGGGAGGAAGGGAGAGGGGAGAAGGAGAACAGGGAGAAGGGGGAGGGGGAAGAAGGGGAGGGGGGAGAAGGGGGGAGGGCAGAGAGGGAGAGGGGGGGAGAAAGGGGGGGAAGAAAGAGAGAGACTTTTCCATCACAAGACAATCCTCAGTGACTGACAAATAAAATATTCTCCTTAAAAAGCAATTATGTTTTTGTCCATTAAGTCTGGACACCTGGAGTAAATATTTGTTTCAGATTTGCAGGCACGCTATTACATTTATTTTTAAAGGTTAGATAAGACTGTTCCTGTTGGTTACCCTTAGTATAATTATTCTCAATTTACTCTCTACCCTTCTTTAAAGATCAAGTACCTTTCGCAGCCCATATCATGAAAAACTCTAATAAATGTGAGTAATCTTTGTATTGTGTCTTTAAATCAACAGGCAGAATGCAGTATCAGGTTTATAATTTCCCACCAAATTCCATAAATAAGTTTTAAAATTCAGTAAAAATAATTACATATGAATGTTTCCAGAACACTTAATAAGAAACCTATTTAATTGTGCTGAACTCCTTTTGTTTTCATTTTTATACAATTCCATATGCTTTTTCTCCATAAATGGATAAACAACAATTAAGGTTTGATCATTTACGTCTAAAAATACCAGGAATAAATTCATTCTGAGCTTCCACCCCCTCCGTTCCTGCTTTATACAAGCCCCCAAAAAGAATAGGTGGAATAATCAGGTCTTATGCCCCTACCAATGGGAAAATAAGGAAGAAATATTTTTTAAAGCAGCGGGAAGTATTTGTTCTAGAACCTGGCTTGCTGTCCCTGGAGGAAAAAGTTCAACTTTTCTTCTCAACTGTTTTGTTTCCCCTCTCCTTTCCTTTATGGTGCCCTAGACAGTACCCGCACACAGCCCGCAGTTCTGGAATGCCAGTCTGGCACTCCAGCACAAAGCCGAGCCAGCAGTGGTATAATCTACTAATGGCTTCTTTTCATTTCAGCCCTCCCTGAGAGACTCAGTGGCAGATTGTAGACTCAATTACTCTCATGTCAGGTGATTATCCTAGGTCTTAATGTAATCTTCCATTCACACATACCATATTTCAATTACGGCAGCTATGAAACAAGCTGTGTATTCAAATCACCAATCACCTTATCACTGCTGAACAATGTCAACTGTAAAAAACGCCAGCTGAAGGCAATTACACATGTGTTGAGAACCGATTATGATTACTCTCTGTGGTATTTGTGATGAGCTGGGGAATGTTCTGAAAATTTAATTTAATGACAATATGCTTGCTGTACAATCCATAATACCTCCTGAATCCAGCATGGGGCTATTAAAACTGATAGGAGCATATTATCACGGAACTGAAAAGCTGGGTTGGGATGGTTGCTGGATGTCTCTACAGGGAATGATAGGTAATTTCTCCACATATTTCTAATGGCTGAGGCAGACAGCTTCCAATTCCAGCTGCACTCTGAAGGTGGTCCCTTCCCCTCCCTCCCTCCCTCTTCCTCGGAGCTGAGTTAAGGTGTTTTACCACAGCCACCGTGCACGGATCTGCGGCCGGGGGCGAAGGGCAGGGGCAGGGTTGCTCTGCCAACGGCTGCGGGGCAGAGCGCCGTTGAGGCCGTTAGGGCCTTCCTTGAGCTCACTGAGGGCTTTTTTCCCCTCGGGTTCGGCCACCCCCTCCTCTCCGGGCACTTCGCAGCGCCGAGGAGATTTAACCAGGGCAGGGGCAGCTCGTTCCTAGAGGGACGAGGACCAACGGCCACTCGCGGTGCCGTGCCCGCCGCGCCGCTCCGGGGCTGTGGCCGTTGCTGTTGCTAGGCAACAGCCGCGGGCAGCCAGGGAATCGGCTGCCCCGCGGGAGGCGGCTGCGCCCTGTACACAGTAAATATTAACAGAGGCGAGGCGCTGCGCGGTGGTTGTGCAGCTCCCCGGCCCACCCTGCTTCCAACAGGTAGCCGGTCAGGCAGGGGTGCGTGTTTGTGGGCGCACGAAGCTGATACCCTTTATCGATCGCAGTCGGTGAAACTTTCAGGTTCGGCTTGCGGTTCCTGTTAGAAAGCCGACAAGTCTCCGCGGCCTGGACAAAACACAAAGGTCTCCTGCGCCCATAAGGCTACGGCGGGCAGTGCTGTGCCAAGGCCTGCTTCCGTGAGCTCCTTAGCTCCTGGGTACGGTCGAGCCCTGCTTCAAGGGCTGCTTCAGGGACTCCTGAGCCTTGAAACAAAGAAAATCATCTCCCTGCGAAACCAAAACCGCAGTTAATGTGAAATATGCCAGGCCATTCACCCACACAGTCTTTTATACGAATACAGATTTTTTTTTTTGAACAAGTATCCACTGAAGAGATGGGTTTATCTGCAGTCACAATTGGCATGTGGAGCATTTATTCTGCAGACAGGTTTACTCTTTCAACAGGTATCAACTCTTCTAGTAATTTGCCCTTTATTGTATCCAGGAAGTTCAATGTGGATTTCTTACTCTAAGAGGTGTTTGAATGGAACTGTCTGCTACACAGACGCTTTCGAAGCTGGGAAACTGAATAGTTCCCTGATAGCCCCAAACTGGTAGGCCATGGAAATGAAGGTTGTCTACTTTTTCATTTTTTTGAGTTGCTGTTCCACACAGTGCCAAACGTCCGCTATCTCAACTCCCTCTTTCACTAAGTCAGCTGTACAGTCACTAGAACAAAAACATCTGACCTGATACGTAGTGTTGAGAAGAAGATACTGCTACCCACAAACTGCAGTATCGCTCTTGCCTTGGGTATGCTTATCTACGTGTCTGAATATCACAGGCCTATAAAACACGAGGCCAGAAAATAAATAATGTTGATAAAAATGACTTAAATTAGAAAAGTTAGAGCAACCAGAAACATTTAAACAACATACCTAAATTTTTTGTATCTATTCTAAAAACAGCTTCTATTGACAAAGAGGTTTTAACAGTATCATTTACTTAAAAAAAAACAACCAAACAAAAAAGAAGTAAAATACAAATAGGACTGATGCAGGAAAGAATACATCACAGGAGAATAATATGCTAGCAGGATATGGCAAGGTTCAGGAAACTTAACTCAGACCAGCTTCTGGATACATGAAGGGAAATTGTCTGCTGGACACTATATTGATTTTCTCAATTTGCAGTGTTTACATGATCATGTAACACAATATAGTGATTAGTATTATTATAGCAACAGTAATAATAGCAATGACAATATTAACCGCCATGATAGTAATAACAAAGAAATGGCAAAACCAAAACAGAAACAAGTAGAGCTAATTAAGGAACCTGCAGTCTCAGATGCAAGACAGCTGTTTCTCAAAAGGAACAAGATGGTATATCTTGATTTTGGATTAGTGAACATCTAAGAAATGACTGACCTGTGAGCAGTCTGAATCTAAATTCCAGCTAGAAGCAAAGGGTTCAGGGCACCCCTGCTCTTCACTGTGGCCATACAGAATTCAGGACATCGCAAATGTCTGACACTTACAGAAAAAGTTTTCTCTTTATGTGGAGTAGAAAGGCAGCATGCATGCTGATTTTTGATATTACTCTTCATATCTCAAAGTTAAGAGAAAGCCAAGCATTAAAGAAAAAAAGAATCACAAGCCTCCTGTTAATCATAGAAGTTGATACTGTTACTGGCATGTATTTTGCATGAAGGGAGCAATGGCCTATAAATTAAGGCATAGCTCTAACATTTTTTTTCTATTACCAAAAGATAAATTTTTGTATTACTGCCTGACTTGCACTTCATATAGACAGCAGCACCCCAATTTATATTATGCTTAAATTCAAGTTTTTTTCTTAATCTGATTGTATTTTTTTGTTTTTTTTTTCAAGAAAGCTGTTGAAACTCCTTAAAGAAATACCCACATCCACCCCACATACTCTGTGTCTACACCTATTTACTATATGCACAAGTTGCCACAAGCTAATGATAGAATCACACTAGGAATAAAAAAAATTACCATTCTGGCCAAAGTCTGTCATTCAGGGCAACTGAAATTTCCCCTCAAGTCAAAGGAAGCATCAGCTGAGCAAGATGCCATGACAGAGTTCACTGATGTTAACATCGGTTTTATGATTCAATAAGTAAATCCTTATTATTTAGAAAGCCTTTTTATTTTTTTCTGATCTCTCTAAACATATTTTTTAAAATACTTTGAGGGTTTACAAGTAAAATGTTACTAGGTAAATGCCCAACACAATGAAGGGCTTTATTGATTTTCCAGCAAAATGAAGCCCCTGTACTTATTTTAAAAATCAATTTTATCACCTGGGCTCAGGCATGCTGGACTTCAAACAAAGAAAGAAAGAGGACAATCCTTCATAACCTTCTCCATGACCCTCAACAGCCAGAAAATCAAAAGGCCAACTGAATTACATCTTTTTATTTCCCTCTTTGGTCCTTCTTAATGTATAAATTTCTGCCAAAAAAAAAGTAAGCTATCTGATTACAAACTGTGTTACTTTTATCGCCCAAGGCAGTTGTTAATTTTTGCCATAGGTCAGACAGGATAAAGCCCTGAAGAACCAGGAGCTTCTTAATTGCATGGTGCACTAGTAGCTGTTGCCACATCTCAGAGGAGTTATTGCACCTTGCAGATAGTACCCTTTTCCCCTGCAAGCCATGAAATAGATTTCCCCCTGCATCGATGTATTAATTAGACTTCAAGACTGTTTCAAAAATTATAGCTTAAGCTGCTCTTCAAATATGTCAGTGGTTATTAGAAAGATTGTCTGTTTGTTTTTTAAATTGAGAGAGAGAAGGAACTAACCTTGAAGGTTCTGTATCTTTTTTCTTTCTTTCCTTTTTTTTTTTTTTAAGTAAAAATGAGGGGGGAAGCCCAACCTGTAAACCTTGTCACATTAAAAGAATATATAAGTTTTGATAGAATTCCAGGTTAAGTTTGTCAATTCTGGTGTTGTAAAAAGTGAATGAATTGGCACGACCTGTAGAAATCTCAGGAAACGTTTGAAATTTCTTCTGCTGGCTGTATATCAAGCATACAGTGAAAAAAGGAAATAGAAGGAAAGTAGAAAAGAAGGGCAAAAGGCGAAATGGTTTGTGTCCATTTAAGAAAAAATCAATAATAGCATAAAATTGATTTAGTGCTTGTCATAAAACATAAGTAAGTGCTGGAAAATAGAGAAAATCGAGTCTCAATTTAATCTGCACAAAAGCCACACTGTACTGATGAAGTGATCTGAGGAGAGAGCTACATAAAACCTAAAGACAGATACTTAATTGTCATATTAAAGACTCTCTTTTCTGCCTGCTGGAGTCGAGGGGTAGGACCCATTAATCATGTGGATAAGGGGCATTGAAATCAAATCTCAATTAAAATCTGTTCAATAATGTCTCTAATATGTTTTTCAAGCATTAATTTTTTCCCATTGATTCTACACCCCATAAATCAGATATGTTGCAGTGCATGTAATAGTTTATGGAGGAGAGGATTATGGTTTTATGAAGTTAATGCAGCAGAACCATTTAATTTACGCAGGCTAAAGTTTTATGTTTGTTGTTCATTTCTTTTATTTTCTTCGAGTAAAAATTCTTTGGGATTTAAACCTAAAACATTTTTCTTATTTCTGTGTGTGTGTGTATGTGTATACATGTGTCTGTGCACACATAATAAATATATCAATATATACCTATGCCTTGGTTTACAGGGCCCTATTTGCAAAGCTGGTTGCCGAAGAGCATGCACTTTTATTTTTAGAAAAGACTGGTTTTGGAGGGTGTAGATAATGATCCCCCAGGAAAAAAGACAATCTGTTGTACCATTGCACTCTGCAGTGTCTGGTGATAACACAGACAATAGCGTGTATATCAGAGACTCAACTTTCTGATTTTAAATGAGTCAAAGATGCTTTCAAGCTGTGATAGTGACAATTTTTGTATGAAATGTAAAATTAGTTTCTGACCAGTTTAGCACAGAAAAGATCTTACAGTCTTTTTATACTTGGAGATGTGTTAACCCTTGCTAAATTCTCGTTTTAGCAACTATATTCTTCATTTCCTAAACATTCTTAACCTGTTTCCTGACAGGTTAAATTGGCTACATCCTTCTTCACTTTCTGTCATAAGGTATTGTACAGGTGCTGGTGTATGCTGCTTGAAAACTGACACGGTCTGCCTAAGAGACAGCTGCATTTTACTGGCAAGTGAATATTATTTCATGCCTATATCTACTCTTACTGAAACAAAAATCATAACTCATTTTAATTACAGTGATGCTGCATTTAGACCACAGTTTCTAAACACTTTTTGAGACTCCTAGAGATGCAAGCAGTCCAGTAAACTTCCATCTTAAAGAAATGTGAGGCACAACTTCTCATTATCTTCTTAATTACTCTTGGCGAGTAGTTTATTCCAGCTAACTGAAGCTGGCTGAAAGATGCACAAGAGCTAAGACAGCTAAATTCCTGACATCTGGAGGCTGAATTTCCTGAGCGTGTGTCCCGAACCAGTGGAGGCTGGGACCCTCAGGGAGGGGTGTCACTAGGGAGCATCCATTGGCCCTACCAGGGCTTTGCATGTTTGTCTCAGCAGGGACAGCAAGAGGGGCTGTTACCTCACCTGCACAATCCTAAAATCCTTTCCTCACACAAACAATCCCTCTGGCTGAATGACTAGGTTCAAAACTTGTAATAGCAAATGTGGTTCATAGTGTTTATGAGACGAATGGTCATATTTAGTACGTTTATAACTTCCTCAGTTTCACCTTTTCCCTTTTAAATATACCTTTGACTGCAAAGACTGGGCTAATTCTGATTGTGTTGTATGTTTAATTCCACTCCTCACAAGCACCACTTGTGAACTGTCACACAGTCCCCCTAAATCAGTGGCAAAAATCCTGTTAGCTTCAGTGAGTTTACGCTCAAGACCATCAATTCAGAATAGTTAACCTGTTTGACCAAGATTTGGTGCAAGGTGCAATCCAGGATAAGACAAAAGTGGCATTAAACTATGTTTGTGCCTCCAAAATTCTGAGCCTAGGCCTCTGAATCAGAAAGACACCACAAAGACAGCTTTTAACTATCAAGTTACTCATATGGTCCAAAATAGTCATGGAGTTGCATTCCAGCGACATTACTCTCTCCTGATGCCTCTTCCTGTTCCTAAACCATTCCTGCACCAAAGCCTGCAAGGAGACACAAGGCTATATAAAGCCTGTCTGCCTTCTGTGCTTCTGGATCTCTCTCCATATATAATAGCTAATAACCCCAGAGTCTGTTTGTGGTTAATAACCCAGGAGCCATAGTTAAGACAGTGTTTGAGGCAATGGGAAATACATAGTTTAACAATTATAATAGAATTTCATTTTTATAAAAATACTGTTTGCGTCTTCTCTATCCATGGTGTGGTTACTTAAACAAAGGAAACACTAATACTGAAAGACCAAGGCAAAAATAATGAGACAGAGTTAAATTGTGAACATGCTACTCCACTCTATCCTAATGATACATTCATCTTATATAAGTATAGGAAAAAGTCACTCCTAGATTATACCATAGTCAGACACACTGTTTTACTACAAAAGACCATATGTGGGAAGACTCAAACATTGGTACTGTTAAATAGATTTTTTTATTATTTTTTAATGGATCACCATATTAAACAAGAAAAGGGCCAGGATACTAGTTTGCATTTGCTTGAAGTTTTGTCAGCATAGTGGTGCCAGAAGAGAGCATGAAAACTTGATGAAGGTTTGCCAACAAAAACAAGTTAATAAATACATAGTCCTACAATGGAAGATTCCTTTACAGTTGGTATTAGGTATGTCACCTCTTGAAGTTTTGATAATTCCTACAGGTTAACTTTACAGGAAAATACTTTTCCATGCAGCCACAGCTATAACTAAAAATACAAAATCACGCATTTTAGAGAGAACCTATATTGGTGTTTCCTGTGTACCATTTTTAATAACACAAGACCAAAATGTTTCAATTGAAATGTTTTGCAAGTGCAGTAAAGGATATATTTTAACATGGCACAAAATAAGCCTGTGGAACTCATTGCTACAAAATGACAATGAATTGAAAAGGCTAAAAAGAAGACTGTAGATTTATCTCAGTCATAAAAAGCTCCCACAGTTGCATCAAATAGGATAAAACATTTTAAAAGGGGATATAAACCCTCATGCTTCAGGGCACCAACAGAGAAGATTTAGAAATACACCTATATCCTATGAGCAGATTATTCTGCTAAGGTGTGCCGTACCTTTTCTTGAAAAGTTTGACGCTTCCGGATAATATATCTTTCCACAGTCCTATGGCTTATCTGTATGGGAGTTATAAACTTTTAGTTACCCTCACAGTTCAGGCAGTTTCCCAAGCATTTTGCCTGCCAAAATTTTCTGGCTAATCTTTCCAGTGGCTAATCCACTAGAAGACATCTCTTCCACACTGACACCCTGTATTATCAGCTTTCAAAGTATGTAGTCCATGCAGTTTACTGGGAAAGCCACTTCTTGAGACTTCTGTTGGGCTGCTGAGCATTATGAAAATGGAACCACTGGTTTGTAGCCCACAGCTCTACAGGGCTTAGAATGCCTCTTTGCTAGCCACCTCAGTGATATTTTTAACACTAGCCAAATGTAAGAAGTAAGCACTTCTATTTACCATCATCCAAAAAACAGAAAAAAGCAGTTATGTTCAAAAACAGACTAAATTCAACTATATTATAATTTAATATTATATCTTAATTCAATTCTCAGAGATTCTCTTTATTTCCTCCCACTAAAAAGCTGTCAGGACACTTAACACAGCCTGGAAGATTAGTGTAGACTGGATCACAATTCAAGATCCAGAATATTTTTGGTTACTCCCTGAAATTCCAGATTCATAACTTTGCCCTGCTGAGTTTCAGAAATTCTAAAGCTCAATTCTTAATTAGGGTGTCAAGCTCTAGCACTTTTCTCAAAGGATTAGTGACTGTCCCCTGCTAATTTGAGAAATATTGATGTCCCCAGTGCATAGCTATATGAAACTCTCTTGCTAGACACTAAAAAAAAATCAGTAGTGAATAGTACACTACTTAAAAGTAAATACATTATTTATCCATTCTTTCAACTGGCAGGCAAGGATCTAAGCTAAGTATGTAGCTCTTTATGCATTAAAAATACAATTCTTGCAAACATGTAACTGGATTCTATACTTCTATATTAAGGAGTATTATAGACATAGTCCATTTCTAGTTGTTGACTGAAATTAAATTATAATCCCACAGTTTGGGGAAGTGGACTTGGGATAAGCGATAATTAGTCTCGTTTTGAAGAGCACCAAGATAACAGTATAGCTTTTTCTAGTTTAGAATAGTTCCCCTGTTTTGTGTTTCACTATTTCTTCTTATACCTTAGTGCTTTTACTTTTCGTGCATCTGACATTTTCAGATGGAGGAGGAAACAGGAAGGATTTGATGAAAAACTCAGCAATATAATAAGCAAGCATGTATCAATGTTTCTCAAGGTGAGGGATGAGGAAAGCTATTATCTGAGGTGTAGAAGTCACTAGTATGTGGCTGGAAGAAGGTTGCTGAGGCAGGGATAGAGATGGACAAAGACAGGGATAGAGCTACAGTAAGGTTGCTCTGATTAAGATAGAGATTAAGGGGAAAAGGTGCAGCAGGAACTCATGCCTACTGTACCAAACTTATTTCTCTGCCTCTCAGCAGTGGCCTCAGGAGCTCCCAGCTGCAACGGTTCATTTGGCTATTTCCTCCTTCCCTTGGCAGCACCACATGTGTGGTAGGACCAGCTGAACTCAATCCAAAATCCTCCTTATAATTAGAGGTCAAAGCATAATGGTTCAAAGGGCTTTTAGTAGCCACGAGTTTGGTATTTTTTTTTTCTTTCTACTTTCTCATCAGCATCACCTTTACATTTGTATGAATTAGAACACTCCTAGAATTAATAGGTAGAATGTTAATCTTTCTCCTCAAAAGGACTTTCAGCTTTCCGGTATAGCTGTCACAGTTTCTATCTTTGAACCTGAGTTCTTCCATTTCTTTCAGTGATCTGCACAGCTGGAATACTTAAACATGTCAGAATTAAGCACCTTTTCTATCAGTCGGAGAGAGATTCCCCACACACCCATATATGCAATACTGCTTGATACTAACTGTCAAAATGGAACAGCCTTTTGTAAGCACAGACACCCTAGATCCTCCTGTGAACCCAGGCAGAAAGATTTGCTAGTTTGGGTTTCTGAAATCAGCACTACACGCTGTGATGAAAAAGTGAGTATCGTTCCCCTTATTGCTTCCCTTCAACAAAATCTCACTGGCATTCACTGCAATAAAACCAATCACAATGGCATCCTTTTATATGTATGTGCCTCTGAAATATAGTTCCCCAAGCCACTGTTCTAAATTAACAGCAGTTAAGCACCCATTGATAGAGACTTAAAATAAATTGTTACCCAGTGGACTCCCCCATAGTCACCACACATTATTCAGAAGGTGCAGAGATTTCCATAGGTGCTGCAGCAAACTTTATGCATTTAGTTGTATGTAGATTATGAAGAAATATCCATTTTATGTGTAATGATCTCTTTTACAATGGCTTCTCAATACCAACAGATTGCAGTATCAAATATAGGCCTCCCTTTAGCCTGACTTTTAAAAACTTTTGACAGATATTTTGTTTAAGATTTTTCAGATTAAGTCACAGAAGCCTTAATTAAATGCAAACTGATTCCTTCAAATCTTTCCTGTGACAATGCAGGCATGAATGGAACACATTTGAGAGTTCACACAGCTCTAGTTTTCATGCAAAAGACTCAAGTCCCATGAGTGAGCCAATTACAAATTATAGTGTAGGTGAACTCGTTCTTTTCCATTCACTGGAGCTGATTCTGTGTCATTAATGCTGATATCTTAGAAAGGAAGAAAAGGCTTTTCATATCTCATTAACATTACAGAGGAGAAATGAAATGAATTCTATGATAGATGAGTGCTATATACATGGAACTAGTTCAGTTGCCTACATTTTAATACGTCCTTACAAAAAGCCAAAGCCATATCCAGCACCAAAAGGCTGGCTAATCCTCTGTGGTGTCTTGCATTGACCTCATTGGCACAGACTTGTTATTGGCTGAGGTTCCACCACTGTTAGGCTTAAATCAGCTAGTGTGAAATTTTAGCTGAGTGTTAACTGTGCCAAAATCCATCTTTAGAGCTCTCAACCTTTCACCACCCAAATGCTGAACAGTGGCACTGGAACAGCAGAATGTGGCTTGTATTATGAATCTGTGAAGGCAGCGGCTTATATCTATATAAAAAGGCCATGATTTCCTGGAAACATGCTGTGAAGGAAACATTAGTCTCATATCTGTTTACAGTTGCTTATGCAATAAACAGTCATCTAATCTTGACTGGATGGTTGAAGGATGCTGGATGTTACAGAAACAGAAAAATTGTATTTTTTTCTTACAAAAACAAAATATTATCAAGCTTGGAAGCTAGCCATATCTGTCCATGGTGCATTTACTGTAGAAAGCTATATAGCGCTGTCTAAATCCAGCTGCCACAAACACATTTATCTACTGTTACTCCTCTTTTGGCCTAGACAGCCACAGGCACATATGTAAATAAACACACATATATGCTTCATGTGCCAGAGGCTGTAATGCAAATACCATTCAATGTTGACAACGTAGTGGACTCAGAGTTACTCTTTGCCACATCCAATTCCTGTTTCTTAGTCAGTCTGGCTAATGCAGCACCTAGTACAAACAGAGCAACCCTTAGTCTGTTCTAGACTGTATCCAAATCCAAAGTCTGATGGGTTCTAGCAGGCTACTGTGCTTTAGGGGAACTACAGATATGTTCTTCTCTACCAGAGATATCCCCTGCATAGGTGTCTTGTGACATAAGAGGCAAAAGACCACAAAAGCTATATACTGCCAAGGACTGGAAAAACAAACTACACAGTTTTAAATTATAAAAGTTTAAAATTGGCATTTCCACTCCACTACTTCTTGTTTCTTTTTACTAAAGACTGAGCTATTAACAATAGCTGAGTTAAGGATGTCTACAAAGCAGCCTTCCTAACTAATTAATTAAAATCATGTGATTTACTTTTTCCTCTTCTTTTTTTCCAAACAAATTATTTTGTTTTCTTTCTGAAAATGTTAAATACTTAAACACAGACAAAACCAGAACACTACCATATAGTGGTGACTCGATATTTGCAGTGGGGTTGCTAATTCTGTTTTGTAGGCATTTATTGGTAGTCTATTTGAAAACATGCATGCTCTTATGACTTCTGACCTGTGCCACCAAAAGTTTTCTCACACTCAAAGCAGTCACACAAACAGGTGATTTGGCAAAATTAAGAGGGCAGACTCTCTAGGAGGGACAAGGGCAGGAAGGGAATGAGTGGCTTGGAACAGAGAGGGCCAGAGCATCTTAAAAAGAAAATTAAAAAACTACTGTTACTTGTGAAAATGAGTATTTATAATCCAGCTGGGAGAACAAAACAGACAAATTCACATGGATATGCCCACAAAATTCCTCTTGCTTTGTGCCACAATAAATGTTTGATTTGACACTCATATCTCCCAAGAATTCACAGATTCTTAAAGAGTTTATCATTTTGGTTGTCAAACCAAAAGTAAGTCAAACCTAAAGTTTACCCTGTTTTTACTACCAACTCCCTCCCCCGCAAAAACAAACAACAGGTTAAAAATGAGGACCATCTCACAGCAGCAGATTAGAAAATTACATCCAGGGTTAAGTTGTAATATATTCTTCTTACAAGTTGGGAGAATTTGTTCTCTGATTCTGTGACCTTCAGTTTTTGGGGGCAGTTTCAGAAAGATAGTGGGGCACCTAAGTCCCCTGGGTACCCAGTGCACTGACTCTAATATGAATGTGAGGCACCCAAATACCTTTGTGGGCCTGGCGCGTAGTCCTCAGTGCTGTATGTGCAAGAACATTCACTTTAGCAGAAGCAACCACAGACTGATAGCATGAGTAAGTCTGCTGATTACATATACAAGTAAAAGTCATGTCAGAACCCTAGGGGCACAAATAATCTTAAATTGCCCTGACCAGTCTCAGCTGGGGCCTCACAGCTTGTTGCCTCCCCTTGAGAAGCGGGAGCTGCCGTGGAGCTGGCAGTGCTGAGCATCTCTGCGCAGCTCTGCTTGCTGCACCCTGACAAGTGGGGTCTTGTGTATGCTAGGTATTGCAGAAGGTGGATCAAGTTAGCTAATGCTGAGCGATCCCATAAAGCTTATTTCTAAATTTCTGTGGGTGCTGTCCTCTGTTATCCTGGCTATTGCAGGGATGGGAGTGAGAGCTGAGGCCTCCTGAATAGTGGGAAAACAGTGTAATAGAAGGGACGTGTTGAGTGCAGAAATCAAGCCAGCTGAAACCTGATGGTGCTTATTACCTGCATCTTAATGCTGCCTCTGCAAAGCCATCTCTGTACTCATGGTATGATTAGCATTCAGTGTGGATAATCTTTTGATAACTGATAGTTTAGCAAACATATGTGCATATCTATTTACATCCATATCAGCTATAAACACAGCTTTTGAATATACATATCTAATTATTGGTATTGTAAAATACACAAGTGATGCATATTTGGCAAGTTCTTTGAAGATGAAAGTGCTTTATAAATTCTCACTATGGCATTGTTACACTGCAGTGATATTTTTCTTGTTTGGCCATTGTTCATTGTATTTCTAGAAAGTCATGCATTAGGCAAGAGCATCCAGTGACTTTCTGATGTTCCTCAAGAACTGTCTTTGTTATTGTGGAGCGCTTGGGGAAAAACTGTCCTAATGTCCAAAGCTGCAGATTCTGGAGTTACCATCATGAACAGATACATGTAACCATTGCTAACTGACCAATACGGCAACTCTCTAGGCTCTTTAGTTTAATATATTCCTATTAAGTGGCTGATATTTGAGAAGAGGCAGGGATTCAATTTCTTTGCTACTTGGGTGGATGTCAGGGTTTGGCTGAATCCAGTAGAAACAAAGTTAAGAAATTCTATATAATTCCTAACTGAGCTGTTTGTTATAAGTAAAAGGCATGGGGTTTTTTTTACTGTTTGTTTTATGCTACAGGAATGTTTTATCAAGATAAACATGTCTTACAAATGTAGAAAAAATAAACATTCTCCACAAAGCAGACTATAAAACAGTTGTTTTCCACAACTTCATCCTTTTCTAATGGTGTTTCTTTTTTGCAGGACTCAGCTCTGCTAAGCTCTCTGCTACAATATCTCAGCTTGTTCTATTTGATGGCTGATCCCCTGTCATCACTCATTTTCAGTGGGCAAGGGGGAGCAATTGCTGGGCATCAAATCATCATCAAGTAAACCAGCCTTGACACTAGTTAAAAGGGAGATGGATGGTCAGTTGGCTTCTACAGAAAATATTCTCTTAAGTATCCTAGCAAGGTCCCTTGATACCAGACTAGTACTTTCTTGCTTGCTTTCTTTCGTTCTTTTTTTTTTATGGGAGCGGTGCAATCACCCATATTTCTTCTGGGTCATCATTTGATGGCAGGTTTTCTCGGGGGAAGAACACAGAGGTTAGGTGAGTAAGCTCCACATTCAACAATTAAAACAGCAGAAACACAAGCTGTGAAGGAAACAGTTTCTTTGCACTTGCTTCTTTTGCCTGTAACAGCAATGCAAACCTCCCCACACTTGTGTAAATTTAGGAATGCCCAATATGTTACACTTAACACGCATCATTCAGCTGTCTATTATCTGCCCTTCCCATAACTCAGTGTATACATATCTTTCAATTCAGAGTACAAAATCCACAAATAGCCTGGAAATTAAAATTAAATACAGAGACCCTGTATTTTTGGTTAAATAGTAATGTTAAGTTCTGGGCTACTGTGGTTCTTTATATGCTCTAGGACCACTGCTCCTCAGAGTAAGCTAAGAGTAAGGAAATTCCCAAGTTACAGACTTGCTACAGCTTCTCAACAATTTGGGCATTTACACAGCAATTAACTCTGTGTGAACTGTACCCTTTGTTCATTCTAAACCCTTTTGGATGCTACAGGTTTTGCTGAAGGTGAAGAAAGCTATACATGGAAGTGGCTTCTATGATTAAGTCCTAGATTACCAGTAAAAAAATTTGTATCACAAGAATAAAATATTTTTTGCTCAAAGTCTCTATATTAAAAAAATACTTCAAGGGAAGACGCTAACAAAACTTCTTACATCCTAGAAAAAATGTTCAACATTTTTAGCAACAGCTAAAAGCCCTTTTACTGCTCAGACAACTAGTTTCACTGAAGATAATTTCTACAATTAGGTGTATAAAGGAAGTGGTATTGGTCCCTTAGACCACTGCATAAAATTATATATAACTTCTCCTTTTGCTATTTTGAAGAATGAATAAATAAATTATAAGTAACAGTGACTTTGATTAATATTTTTAATGATATAACTGTAAGAGAAATAGAAAAAGAAAAAAACCATGGTTATGTGGCTTTTGGTCAAGCACCTAGGTATTGCACATTGTGCCACACACACTAGGACCCCCTTCAGAGTCTTCCTGTAGCTGTGCTGATACAAGAGTGTCATGTCTGTAAAGCCAACTGAGGAAACAGCACAAATATCTTTGTAGGGCATGAATCTTTTATTAAAACTAAAAAACAAAAAACAGGTGAATGCTTTGTAGTAATGGACTGTAACCCTGTCTGAAAGCATTTTTGCTCCTCTCATTACCATTGTGCCTGAAAGCCTGACAAAAAAAAGCTGTATTAGAATTTGGAACTGGAAAAAATAAAACAAAAATCTTGCCCATACAGCAGGATCAGTGGGAATTTTGTCTCTGGTAGAAAAAATTCATAAGTGAGCCTTGCTTTGTTTTTAGAGAGTGAAATGTTTAGAATGCTAAACCAACAAAAATTGTTAATATGCTTCTACTGTAATTGTTTAAAAAATTAATAGGGGTCAATCCAATAAAATTCTGACATCTTCTTGGAGTTTTTATAAGCTAAGAAAAGCTCTCAGTGCTCAGCAAACTGCAAGAAAACTAGCCCCTTCCGTGGCTGTGCCTTCAGAAGCCAGAGTGGCCCCAGCTGAGGCCGAGCGGGAAGCTGAAATCAGCCAGTGACAGATTGATTGAGGAAGAGGCATAATGTAGTTGAGTGCCTTCTGATTTTAATTCACATGATGCTCTTTATTACCCTTTGGGATAAGAGGTGCTATTTTAAATTCCTTTTAGCACTATTTATTTAAAACATATTTTACTGGGATATGACCTGCATTTAAACAACTCATATAATGTAGTGTCCCAGGAGAGTCCTGGGGTTATGTATTCATGGAAAATAAAAATGAAGAATATTAATAATTAAGTAGTATCAAGGCTTGCAAATATTTCTAAACATGTAAAAAGCAAACCTTTTAATTCCTCTGAAGGAATTAATGTATCATATGTAAGTAATATATAGACAATTAATTCATAATTAAGTTGTTATATTAGTAACTAGAGCTGTATCTCTGTTCAGTATTGTATGAAATGAGATTTTCCAAGGATGCCAACTTGCAGTGAGTATATTCACTAGAAATATGCATGCCTACATAGTAAAAATAAAGATATTAGTCTTTTACAAACAAATGCATTTCCAATAATATTAGAGTCAGACTTTACAGGTAGAAATACACCGAGTTCCTTATTTGCTTGATTCACGTTCATGATAATTGTGCAGCTGTCGTGTATATTATACTTTCTGAGGTCTAGCTCTGTTCATTCGCTATGGATTAAGTAATATGCACAAAGATCTTTATGTTCTTAATGGATTGTGTGTAGTGTGGGGGAAGGTTAAATAGAAAAGAAGTTCAGACATTCTTCTCAAACTTTGTGAAGTCTTTCCATTGATTCCGGGAACTTATGTGATCAAAATAAAAAAAACAAATTATCACAGGGTAGAACTGGCCCATGTTTAAAAAAAAAGTTAATATTTATATTGGCCATTTTCAATGTTTTAAGAATTGAAACTAAACACTGCTTTATTACTGAAAAAAAACTTTTTATGAGTTCTGACAAGGCTGAAAGTCTTGTATGTGAGTCACAGGAGGTATGGGCCCTAAAGTAGCATGAAAAACCATGGAGTAATGGACAACTGTGTTATCTCTTCTCTTCTAGATATCCCATTCTAGATATCCATTTCCACTTCTCAAAAACAACCACACTCTCAGTTGTGCCAGTTTAGAGACACGCTCTAAATCTGACCTTTGAAATTGCCTGATGTTTAAAAAGCCTTCCAGAAATGTTTTTTAACCAAATTGTCTCAGAGATCTGGATTAGAGAATAGCTGCACAAACAGCTGAATCAATACAACTCAGGGGTGAGTAACTGTGGGTGGAGAGCAAAACTGAGCAACAGCAGGGTCACTGGGAGAGGGAATTAGCTCTTCAGCTGAAGGATTAGTGAAATGGAATCACATCCTTGGTGGAAGCTGACTCAACCAACAGACATCAAAACATCCTTCATCACTGCGTCTGGGCTGGTCACCAGCCCTTAGTATTAGTTCTGTGTACTAGAAGAAATGTATGTACCCACAACAGCAAAGCCAGGATATCGTTATTGGGAAAGCTCTTTAGGAAAACAATCATGTTTTTGTTCTGCGTTTATACAGACCTAACACAACCAGGCCCTATGCACTGACTAATAGATGCTCCAAGAAAAGACTTGCACATTACAGTAGTGTGATATTGGAATTCATGTGGCACCCAGACATTTCAGTCAGACTCAGGACTCAATAGTACTTAATAATTGATACATATGAGAAAGGCAATAAAGTACAGGAGATTTTTATAAACTATTTGTTACTATTTTTATTACCATAAGAGATAAATGCAAATTTGATGGTTGTTAATAACTGTTCAACCTAATCAATGTTACCTAATATAAATATTTTAAAATATTCATGCAAGAGAAATAAGCACATTTTATCAGCTACTTATCTTGTAGTTTTGGAGACTGAAGAAACATGCAAACAAACAATATCCGTTTTACTGAATTCAAGGCAATAATGATGTAACACTTCTAAAAATGTTATTTCCATTTAATTTTGTTCAGACTCCTGAAATACCTTACTTTATGTAGCACTGCTTTACATTTTACTTGTATAAAAAGAGATTTATTTTTAAAAAGTGGAAAGCAGGGAAGAGTAGGTATTTTCATGGAATGGTGTTAAATTATTGACAAGAAGAATTATCAGGAGAAATGAATATCACAGGTGGAACACTGAGCTTCTTTATAATTTTATAGAAAAAATGTCTGAAATGGGAAACAAGGGACATCAGGCACTAAATGATGAAAAGCTGACATCTTCCTTAAACATCGGGTTGCATATACTTCTGGGATTTATGTTCTCTGGTTTGGCCTTTATCGCTTTTTTTGACAAGTAGCTTTAACAAGATTTTGTCCTATTTTCATGTTAAAATCTACCTTAGTATTCTTTTTGGGCCTGATTCTCTTCATACTTGCTTCAGTGCAAATCAGAGGTCAAGAAAACCTATAGAGTTAAAATGACTTGGAGATCAGAATAAGACCTGTTCTGTGAAGTTTGATATTCCAGCACATGGATTCCAAATTTACCTTTTACATGCAAGTATAGCAATTTCTACCCACCGAATTCAATTATTTTATCTTCATTGGCTTTTGCCTGTTGAAACCCTTTAGACACCTATCTCACTTCAGGTTTACACTGGAGTTTAATATCAAGACCTCTGTGTCTTGGTACAGATAGGGACTCCCTTTTGCTATATTTTTGTATTGCTACCAAATAATGGCAGACTTCCTCAAGGAGTGTTTAACTTCCAAGCATTTTTTAACATGGGAGACCTGTTACAGAATTTGTTAATATAACTTGTCAAATACTTTTCTGTAGGCACTGAAGGCAATGAGGCTATGTTTATATTATGGGCCACAGGAACACTTTGTCATTCCTGGATCTATGCTTGATCCGTTTTTGGACTCGGTATTCAGATAAGGTGTGGGCATTGGTTTCCATGAGAAAAAAGGTGTGGCACATGTAATCCAATGATATTTTACATTATAATGAGATTAAGTGCAAGAGTTTTCTTATCTCTACTATGATGGTCAAGTGGATTAGAGAGCAGTGAGGGTACCTCTACTCAGCCAGCCACACTGGGATTGTAGTTTTCAGTGTCAAGGAGAGAGACATGACAGAATTGATACTTCCCACTAATAGTAAATTACTGTGGATGGTGAAGTTAGGAAGATTCATTTCCACATATAAAGGACTGGTCACCAAGGCCAGCTGGGCATGAAAGAGGAGAAGCCATGCACTAGAATGCTTAAACAGATTACTGACTTAGAGTGGTTTGGATATTCAGAGAGGAATAGCTGTAATGTCTATACTGTTCCTGGTATCTGAACTTATGCTTAAAAAATAGTTTAGTTGCAGTGACATTCGTATTGTAACAAAAAACATACACTGGGAGGCATAGTTCCTTTCCAGAGCTCATCCTGGGATATCAGTTTTGTGTCTTCAATCTGAGATTCAGGTTTGCCCTAAAGGATTATAACATTTGCTAAATTGTAGTTCTCCTTCAACAGGAACTGAATAGTGTGTTTACATTAGCATGCAATTTTAAGCCAATGCAGCTGAGTTCACTGATAGGTTTGATTGACAGTTGGCAACTTGTGCTTAGTATTCCATTTTGAAACATCTTACATCCTTCATTTAATAAAAGCATTTGAATTTCAGATTGTATGAAATACCTCGTTCAGGCTACAGAGTAATACATCTTGCCTAACATGTTTTCAATAAGAATGCTTTATTTGGCTATTAATTTTACAAATATTTCATCAGATTCCTACTGGGATTCTGCTTCAATGCCTTTCCTTTCTTTAAAAAGAAGAAGAAAAATGAAAGAATGGAATAAAATTCATAAGGAAGCTTTAAATCTGACTACCATTTTACATGTACAATTTTGTGCATTTTTTGTGCACTTTCTGTGCATCAACATTGCTGCAGAGTTTTGAGATTTTGCAACTTATACCCGTAAGGTGATCAATTTAACACAAGCAAGACTCATTTGAACGAACAATTTTGCATCCATCCTTCTGCCAGGCAGTCGATGACAGCAAGGCCTGGCACAGGCCAGGTTTATTTTCTAGGTCTTGCTACTAAAATTTTTCTAGATAGCAACAGTTTACAACCCAGTGTAGAAAGTTAAGCCACACTGCCTCAGCCTGAGTAAACAAGTCACCTAACCAAAGCAATGGCTTTAGACAAACAGGCAAAACCTGGCACTAGGAGTGAAAATTGAAATATACATGAATCACTAGTCAATTTGAAAAACCTAAACACTCCTGGCATATTCTTCTGCAACAGTTCTGCATAAACCCATCTGCAACAGCTCTGAATGGCTGTTGCCCTAGTTGCTAACATAGATCGTCCTAAGGTTTGTTGTCCAAGTAGAGAAGAGCCTAGCACTGGGGGAGGCTGACCTGTTGTCAAAATATGATCACCTACCTCAGTTTTAAGTCGTTCCTATTCTCTTATTGCATAAGGAAACCTCATCAGACC